>NC_143136.1:47710075-48013106 GCF_059928025.1 Delphinapterus leucas | reverse complement strand
TAGATTGCAGCAAAATGGAGTATACACCTTGAAGTTCCCATACCCCCACAGAAACACTGACAAGCAAAAACTGTCAAACCCAACTTTTCAGAACTCTGGAAAACAGTTAAAGGTTTACAGTAACTAATCAAACATTGAATCAAGAAAAAGGTAACTTTCAAATGGTAGCAAAGATTTATGATGTTTTTACTTGTCCTTGCCCCACCCCCTCCCCAGCACAGTAGCAGTCTTAAAGAAAGAAACTTGCATTCCTTGTGTAAGTCCTTGGTCCCTGCTTTTGAAGGAAGCAGAGCAGACTTCATTGGAAAATTGTTGAGTTTGTCTGTTACAAACTGGGAGCTGCCTGAAATGTAGAAAAGCACTTGTCCCTGTTCAGCTTAACTGGAAACTCAGATCAGAAACGCAGTATGCATAGCTCAAAAAAGCTGCAAGCCAAATTAACAACTCACAGATGCTTAGGGGAAAAAAATGTGATGGAAACATAAAACAGATGCCAAAAGCCCTGGAACAAAAGTTAGGGAGTTTCATTAAGAAATTAAGCATTCAAAAGCATCCATGAGAGGTATTTAGAAAGCCATGGACAAGCCCAGAACAAAACTCATGCTCAGAAAA
The DNA here is from genome assembly GCF_059928025.1 of Delphinapterus leucas. Lineage (NCBI taxonomy): Eukaryota > Metazoa > Chordata > Mammalia > Artiodactyla > Monodontidae > Delphinapterus > Delphinapterus leucas. The sequence goes on along the minus strand of NC_143136.1, from coordinate 48,012,494 downwards.
GATACGAAACACCCTAAATTTTCACCTCAAACCAATTCTTAGGCTCAGTGTAAGCCTACCTAAGTATTTGACGTAGTTCCCTTCATAGATCCAATCTGCACAGACTAGGGTGTGTATGTTTTTTAGCTCCTGGCCTTCAAGGGAATCTCTATGAAAACTCTAGCTTAACACAAGGAACGGAGACTTCAGTGACCACAGAAGATAAGGAACATATAGTCTGAAAATATATAGTTTGGGGAAGTCACTAAACAAATGGGCTACTATAGCCTTCAAAAATCAAAAACATAAAAACACCAAAAAACACGGAAAAGAGGCAGATCTGATTTCCAAGTTACCACATTATAATATGCAAATGTCCAGTTTTCAACAACAAAAACAACCCAAAAAACCCCACAAGGAATACAAAGAAAGAGGAAACATATAGCCCCTTTAGAGGAACAAAATAAACATTAAGAAACCCTCCCTGAGGGAGTCCAGACTTTGGAGTAGTTATACAAAGACCATAAAACAATTATATTAAATATCCTCAAAAAGCGAAAGGAAAACATAGACATAGACCGAAGGAAATCAGGAAAATAATATGTGAACTAAATGAGAATATCAATACAGAAGTAGAAATTATAAAAGGGAACCAAACAGCCACCATGGAAAATTTTGACAGTCCCTCAAGAAGTTAAGTATAGAATTGCTACATATTTCATTAATTCCACTTCTAGGTATATACCCAAAAGAACTGAAAGCAGGGATTCAGATACTTGTACACCAATGTTCATAGCAGCACTATTCACAATAGCCAAAGGTGGAAACAACCCAAATGTTCATCAATAGGTGAATGGATAAACAAGATACAGTATAAATGTACAAAATATTATTCAGCCTTAAAAAGGAATAAAATTCTGATATACACTGTAACATGGATGAACCTTGAAAACATTACGCTAAGTGAAATAAACCAGACGCAAAAAATGGTTAATGTATGATTTCACTTATCTGAGCTACACAGAACCAAAAAATTCACAGAGAAAAGTCAAATAGATGTTAACAGGAACTGGAGAGAGTGTGGATTGGGAAGTTATTGATTAATGGGTACAGAGTTTCTTTGGGGGATGATGAAAAAGTTCTGGAAATGGATAGAGGTAATGTTTGCAGATCATTGTAAATGTACTTAATGGTACTGAATTACACACTTAAATATGGTTAAAAGGGTAAATTTTGTTACATATTTTTATCATCATCATAATAATAAATAACTTGTAAAAAATGGAAACACAGATTCTGGAGATGAAAGTACAATAACTGAAATAGAAAATTCACTAGAGGGGTTCAACAGAAGATTTAAACACACAGAAGAAATAATTAGTGGACTTGAAGATAGAAAAATTGAAATTATTTAGTCTGAGAAGCAGAAAAAAAAATGAAGAAAAATAAACAGAGCCTAAAAAATATATATGGACCTATGATAAGAGATAAGGACCTATGTGATACTGTCCAGCAGACCAAAATATGCATTATGTGAATCCCAGAAGGAAAAGAGAAAAAGGACAGAAAGAATATGTGAAGAAATAATGGCCAAAACATCCCAAATTTATCGAAATTCATGAATCTAAAAACTTTAGTTTCAAAATTGGATAGACTCACACCAAGAAACATTATAATCAACCTGTCAAAAGACAAGCTATCATGAAAACAGTGAGAGAAGTGACACCTCACATTCATTTACAAGGAACCTCAATAAGATTAACAGGTAACTTCTCATCAAACTATGTGTGGCAGAAGACAGTAGGATGACCCGTTTAAAGTGCTGAAAGAAAAAAACTATCAACTAAGAATTCTGTGTCAAACAAAACTGTCCTTAAAATAGGGAGAAATTAAGACATTCCCAGGTAAAAGCTGAGGGAGTGTGTTATCACTAGACCTGCCCTACAAGGATTTATAAAAAGAATTCTTCAGATTGAAATGAAAAGATGCTAGACAGTAACTCAAAGCTTTCTGAAAAAGTAAAGTTCTCTGGTAAAGGTAAATACATAGGCAAATATAAAAGACAATGTTATTAAATTTTGGTTTGTAACTCCATATTTTCCTATAGGATTTAGAAGACAAATACATTAAAATTATAATTCAGTGGTATTGGCCATATCATGTATATATTTTTTACAATACTTATTGTATTCTACATACAATAAGTACAGGGGAGAAGAGGAGATAAAGCTGTATAAGAAAAATGATTTTCCATGCCATTAAAGTTATGTTGACATCAATTCAAATTATGTTATAAATTTGTAAATGTATTCTCTCCATGGTATGGTAATAAAATAATGTTATTTTATTAACATTTTAAATATTAATAAAACATCTAAAAATATACAGAAAATAAAAAGATAGTCAAATGGTTCATCACAAAAAAAGCAACCACACACAAAAGAAGGCAGTGATGAAGAAAGTGAAGGATAAAAATAGCTGTAAGCACACAGAAAATAGTTAAATGGAAAAATCCTTCCCTATCTGTAATTACTTTACATGTAAATGGAATGAATTCTCTAATCAAAAGGCAGAGGCATATAGAATAAATAATAATAATACAACTATATACTGCCTACAGGAGACACATTTTAGATCCAAAGAAACAAATAGATTTAAAGGATGGAAAAAGATACTCCATGCCAATAGTAACCAAAAGAGACCTAGGTTGCGATATTAATATCAGACAAAATAGACTAGGTCAATGTTACGAGACAAAAAATGGCATTATATGTTGATGAAAGGGTTTATTCATTAATAAAACAATTATAAACATATCTGCACCAAACAACAGAGCCCCCAAAATAAATAAAGCAAATAATGACGGAATTCAAAGGAGAAACAGTTTTTCAATATACCACTTCCAATAATGAATAGAACTTCTATATAGAATATCAATAAGTATTATAGAAGACTAAGGTAAAACTATGAATTGATTAGACCTAACAGACATATCGAGCACTCCACCCAGGAAGAGAATCCACAAGGGCACACAGAATATTCTTCAGAATAGACCATGTTAGGGGACAAAACAAATCACAATAAATTCTAAAAGACTGAGTCAAACAAAGTATCTTTTCTGACCACAATGGAGTAATGCTAGATATCAATAAGGAACATTGGAAAGTTCACAAATATGTGGAAATTAAACAACATACTCTTAACCAATGGGTCAAAGAAGAAATCTCAAGAGTTTAGAAAATACTTTTAAATAAATTAAAATAATGATGCAACATAACAAAACATGGGATGCAGCAAAGGCAGTGCTCAGAGGGAAATTTATGGCTGTAAACATCTACATTAAAAAAAGAAGAAAAATCTCAAGTCAATAACCTTAACTTCACACCTTGAGGAACTAGAAGGAGGAGCAAAATAAACCCAAAGCTAGCAGAGAAAATGAAATAATAAAGATTAGAATGAAGAAAAATACAATATGAACTAGAAAAACAATAGAATCTATGAAGCCATATGTTTGTGTTTTTGAAAAAATGAAAATTTACAAACTTTTAGCTAGATTGACCAAAAAATAGGAAACTTTCCACTTTTCACCATTGAGTATGATGTTATTAGCTGTGGATTTTTAATAAATCCCCTTTATCATGTTGAGGAAGTTCCCTTCCATTCCTAGTTTTCTGAATGTTTTTATCATGAAGGAATGGTGGATCTTGTCAAATGCCTTTTCTCTGTTCATTGAGATGATCATGTCACTTTTCTTCTTCAATCTATTAATGTAGTCCCAATTAGTTACTTAGGGCTACTGTTACAAAGCACCACAAACTGAATGGCTTAAACAACAGAAATGTCTCACAGTTCTAGAAGCTAGAATTCTGAGATCAGAGTTTGCAGGGCCATCCTTCCTCTGAAAGCACTAGAACAGGATCTGTTCTAAGCCTGTCTTCTAGCTTTTGGTAGTTCCTTGGCTTTGGGCAGTATAACTCCAGTCTTCACATTGGATTTTCCCTGTGTATGTCTGGGTTTTTACATGATGTTCCTTCTACAATAACATTAGTCATATTGAATTAGGGTCCCATCATACTCCACTACAACTTCATCTCAACAAATAATTACATCCTCAATGACCCTATTTCCAAATAAAGTGACTTTATTTGGTAGAGAGGTTAGAAAATCAATATATGAATTTGGGGGGGGGGGCACAATTCAAACCATAACACAGTGTATCATATTGGTTAGTTTTCTCATGTTGAACCTTCCTTGCATTCTGGGATAAATCCCATTGAGTCATGATGTCTAATCCTTTTAATATGCTATTAAATTCAGTGTGCTAGTTTTCTGTTGAGAATTTTTGCATTTATATTCATAAAAAATACTGGTATTTAATTTTCTTTTCTTGTGATGTCCTTACATGGCTTTGGTGTCAGGGTAATGCTGGCCTCACAGTACAGGTTAGGAAATGTTCCTTCCTCTTCCATTTTTGGAAAAGTTTGAGAAATACTCGTGTTACGTCTCATTTAAGTGTTCAGTATAATTCACTACTGAAGCCATCTGGTCCTGGATTTTTCTCTGTTCGGAGATTTTTAGTGCCCTGTTTCATCACTACTATTCAACATCATAATAGAACTTTTTTTTACCACAGCAATTAGACAATAAAAAGACAAAAAAGGCATCCAAGTGGGATAGAAAAAAGGAAAACTATCTCTATTTGCAAATGTGAATAGACATCCCCAAATATGCAAATCCACAAGAAGGCTACTAGAACTAATAAGTGAACTCAGCAAGGTTACAGAACAGAATATAAACACAAAAAGTCAATTGTATTTCTATACACCTAAAATAAATAATCCCCCCCAAAATTAAGAGCAATTCCCACTACAACAGCATACCTAAATAAAATAATAATCAATCAATCAAGGAGGTGAAAGACTTATACAGTAAAAAGTTCATAACGTTTCTGAAAGAAATTTTAAAAGGACTAAATAAATGGAAAAGACCTTCATGTTCTTATATTTTTGGCAATGCATTATTAGATATGACACCAAAAGTGTGAGCAACATATCTGGACTCCATCAAAATTAAAAACTTTTGTGCATCAAAGTATATTATCATGAAAGTGAAGAGACAACTTGTAGAATGGATGAAAATATTTAAATATTTTCAAATCATATATCTGATAAAGGTGTAACATCCAGAATATATAAAGAACTCATGCAACTCAAAATAAAAAACAATTAAAATATGGGCAAAGACTTGAATAGACATTTCTCCAAACAAGATATAAAAATGGCCAATAAGCTTTTGTAAACATGCAGTATCATTGACCATTAGGAAATTGAAATCAAAACCAGAATGAGTTACTGTTGCATACATACTAGGATGACTTTTTTTTTTTTTTTTTAAGGAAAATGACAGGACATAGAGAAATTAGAATTCTCTTAAATTGCTGTTGGGAATTGCAGCTGCTGTGGAAAAGTTTGGTGGTTCCTCAAAAAGCTAAACATAGAATTACCATATGACTTAGCAATTCCACTCTGAAAACAGGAATAAAAACTTATACAATAACATTCATTGCAGTATAATTTGTCAAAAGGTGGAAACAACTATTGTCAACTGATGAATGGACAAAAACAATGTGACATACACATATAGTGGAATATTATTCAGCCATCAAAGAATGAAGCCCTTACACATGCTATAACAGAAATGAACCTCTAAAACATTATACTAAATAAGTGAAATAATCCAGACACAGGACAAATATTTATTCTACTTAAATTATATATTGTATACAATAGGCAAATGCATAGACCTAAAAAGTAGATAAAAGGTTACCAGGAACAGGGGTTGAAGGTAGGAATGGAGATTACTGCTTACAATTAATACTTAATTGTTGCAGTTTCTACTTGGAGTACTGAGAAATTTTTGGAAATAGTGGTGATGATTCCTCACCACTATACATCAAATAGTGGTGATGTAATCCTCACAGTGGTTACACTGTGAATGTAATGCCACTGAATTTTACACTTAAAAATGTATAAAATGAAAAATATTGTATGTTCTATCACAATAAAAGAAATTTAAAACTCTCACCCTTCTAGAGAAACTGAAGATGTTATATCTAACTAGAACTGGACATAGAATAACTGAACAGAGAAAGGCATCAATAAATGAAAAGAGTTACTTACTAGGCACATCTAATGCAGAAAACAGGAAGACCTATTTTAATAGATAAACCTAGACAACTGGATGCAACATTTTTAAAGGTAAGTGAAAAAGGCAATGATGAGAAGAAATGAGTGGGCAGTGAGACACAGTTCTGTTACCCTCTTAAACTGGACTCTGGGAATGGAAATGCAGTAAAACTGACTGGCTGAAATTGTAATCCTCATTGACCATTCAGAAGAAATGCAATCTTTTACAGTTTCTGCAATTCTTTATTATAGATATTCTTTATCATACACTGTAGTGATGCAAAAGGGCTAATAAATAGAATAATGGAAAACTAACCTCTACTATAGTTTTAAATCCTCAAACTAGTGTTCCACAGTAGCACTGTTCTTATTTTAACAATATTAATTAGACTTTAAATACTAGGTTTCCCTCACTTTTTCTTATTATATTTGCATTATATAAACCTTTCTCATATATTTTCACATCCTCATAATAAAACTAACTTCTTCCCTCTTTTACCTTGTCCTAAAGCTAGCTGTCCCAATGTTGCTAATCTTATGCATCAGTTTCAATAAGGAGCTTATCAGGTCAATAGTTTTATCTCATACTCTATTGTTTTGGAAAACATAGATATCATGACCAAATGCAATGTGCAGTTTCCCACTGCAGCATGGTCAGAAATGCTGGCCTATAGCATTTCTAAGGAAATTTTGTGGGTTTTTTCCTTAATTTATACCAAGCTCTAATACCGGACTTGCATTTTTTCCTAAAGAAGAAAGGAGACCAATTACTGAACTAACACATTACTTCATACATAGAATTATGAGTTCACCCTTATATATCCAAGAGGATCTAATTTCATTTGCTGCTTACATTCAATTAAAGGCAATTAAAAACTACGAATCTGAGATGTAAATTAAGCATATGGCAAGATGGAGCCCTTGATAAAACTTTGAGGAAAACAGTGATTAGCCCTCAATCTTTGTTGACTTCTTGACCATTCCTCCATCAGGTCAGTTCTTAGACCTCCCTTTTCCATCTGCTTCCCTACTCCTGTTTCCCTGATTTCTATTTCTTTTTCTTGAGACCATCTTGGTTGTAGAGTGATGCAAGGGATCAAATTTTTGGAATGTGTTAGATTATTTAATTGGGACACAGGCACTGAGTTAACAATAATACAGTGCCTGTACTATAGGCCCCAAAATTCACTGATTCAAAGCTTGCATTTTTGTTTTTAGTATTCAATTATTCAATTTGTAAATCTAAGTCTCCTTAAACTTGTAACACAACCTGTCAATTATAATAGTCACTTGTAAATATAGTAAATTTGTGTTAAAATTAAAGGCACTCACTTTTACTTGTGTCCTTTGTTCAAATAATACTTAGTTTATCATTTTGACAGTGGAGAATTACCTTAAATATTTACCAGTTTACAAATTTCATTAGGTAAATTCCTTAAGATGGTTCAAGCTATACGAAAAAATTAGTTTATTTTTCTCAAGCATTCAAAATATCTACATCTCAATCTAGACAACAAAGGCTTCCTACCACTTATAAAACTCTTTTAAATTTAATTAAGTCAGACTTTTAAATTTAAAAAATCAAACACTAAAGTATTTCAAAGCATGAAGAAAAGCATAGCGATTATAAAATTTGTCACTACAATTCTTAAATATATCAAATAAATTAGCAATGCTATGGATTTTTTATAAACATGCACCCATTCAAGTACACCCACACACATATATGAATATTTAAACATTATTATAATTGCAAGGCAGCTTTAAGCTTTGTGACCAAAAATAAAGTTTGGGGTGATGAATTTCATTGGTGGGTGTCATTAGAGGGCCTGAAACGACTGAAGATTACCAGGATCACCTCACCACTCTAAGGCTAAGAGCAATGATCAGAGAGGAAACCCAACTGTCAATACTTGCTCAATTGAAGCAGTCATCCCCAAAAGACTATTTGTCCTCTGATACTGCTTAAATTAACTGAACATGTAACCAAAAGAGATTTAAACAAGAGTAACAGGATGTTGTCAAATAAGTTTATTTTTCCATTAGCAGAGTGAGATCCCATGGAAGGCAAAGGGAAGGAATATTAGAACACTTACAGAAAGATGAAGAAACTGTTTTCTCTGAATACCAAAGTATTGTCTGGGTTAATGTGTAGAACTTGTGGCTGGGACTTTTGGCTATGGCTTTGAGGAGTTTAATGAATCCTCCTCCTCAAAAATACGTATAAAATTAGATAGAATTATCAAAACAAACCATATTAGGAATCTGGAAATAGACCAATGGCAAAAAAATTTGGGAAGGTATTATTCATAATTTCAGGTAAGAACAGAGTCTGTTTTTTGCATGGGCAGTGCAGGGAGCAGTGTGGGGCTGCTCCCTTCCTTCTCTCTTCCCATCTTGATCAGCTAGGACAGTTTTCACAGAGCATGGCTGACCACCATAACCAGAAGCTTTGCTTCCAGAAAGGGACACTTGATTTGGGGTGAAAGCTAAAAAATTGTGGTGATTTTTTTTCATTAATAGTAGGGAACTGAGTGGGAAATAAAGGGCAAAACCTGTAACTCTGCTAGGAATAGTTTGTAGTCCTAGTTGGTACACAGTGCCCTAGCCAGAGAGGCTGGATACTGGAGAACTATGTAAGGGTGAGATAAGCTGTCTTGGCTGACACATTCCTGGCTGACAAAGAAACTATGTACATGCATAAGGGATACTTGAGAGATCCTGAGATCTCTCATCCATGAGATATTTCAGATATCTGAGAAGTGGAAGCCTAGAAAGACTGGAAGACTGGCTGTATTTTGAATGCATTTCAACATACATGCAGGTAATTAGGCTAAGGTTTAAATTCTTAAGGACTCGAGTTATAGGAGCACATGCTTTTCCCCTATCACTGGCTGACAGCTTTGCAGTCTTAGCCTCTTAGACACCAGGCTAAAAAATAATTAGAATAAAAAATATGAGAAGAGATATAACCAGATATATTCTTTGGGATGCAGGAAAGTTACAAAAAATAAAGCAGGATTCAGACTTGCTATAACATATTACCTAAAATGCACAATTTTGTCAATAAAATTAGGAAATATGAAAGAATAAGAAAACCATGATCCATACTCTGGAAGAAAAGCAGGCACTATAAATAGACTTTCAGAGGGCCTAGATGTTGGATTTAGTAGATAAATGCTTCAACTATTTTACATATATATATGTTTAAAGAATTAAAATAGGATAAAAACGACTCAATAGAGGGAATTTTCTAGTTATTTTTCTGTTATTTCTAGTTTAATTCCATTGTGTTCTAAGAGCAGTCACTATATGATTTCCATTCTTTTAAATTCATTAAGGTGTGTTTTATGGCTCAGAATGTAGTCAGCCTTGATGAATATATTACGTGTGCTTGAAAAGAATGTATATGCTGCTGTTGTTGGAGAAAGTGGTTATAGATGTCAGTTATATCCAGTTGATTGTCCTTATTGATTTTCTGCCTACTGAATCTGCCCATTTATAATATGGGGATGTTGAAGTCTCCAGTGATGATAATTGGTTTATCTATTTCTCTTTGCAACTTTATTAGTTTTTGCCTCATGTAGTTTGTCATTCTCTTATTAGGTGTATACACGTTAAGGATTGTTATACTTCTTGGATAATTTATCCTATTATTATGTAATGCCCTTATTTATCTCTGATATCTTTCCTTGCTTTGAAGTCCTCGCTGTCTAAAATTAATATAACTACTCCTGTCTTCTTTTGATTAGTATTAGCATATTATATTTTTCTCCATCCACTTACTTTTAACCTATATATGTCTTCATATTAATGCAATTTCTTGTAGACAACATACACTTAGTCTATTTTTTTACCCATCTGCCAACTTGTCTTTTAATTGGTAAATTTAGACAATTGATGTTCAAAGTAATTACTAACTTAAAAGGATATTAGAGAACAAAACTACTAATCTTCCCAAATTTCATAGATCATTTGTTATCACTTTAATGCCAGTGCTTTTACTGGCAAAAAAAAAAAAAAACTGGAATATAGCTATATTACAAATTAATCATGTTATTACAAATTGATCATGTTTTCAAAAGCAACACTAAATTATAAAATTTCCAGTATCATGAAGAAAAAATGTGCTCTCAAACGTTTCTATGCTATAGCACTTATAAGAATGCTGTTTAATTTAATAATGCTATTTAAAGCATTTCAAAAGTTGAAAAGCATAGTGAAATATACTTTTGTGAAGGAGATTATTTTTGATAGTACATATAACTTAAGTCTTTATTTTGATGGAATAAAATCACCTTTGGAATTTCTAAGAAAAATCTTATTTCAAAAATTCTTACTGACTGAAATTCCAAGAAAGTTGTACTAGAGAGGTGATATGATGAAAATTGAAGAGTTATGAGAATTAAATGATTTGCAATGTGTAAAGCACTTAGAACAGCCTGACACAAAGTAAATTCAAGAGTGCTCAAATGAAATAATTAACATATATTCCCAACTAAGCTCTCATTCCTAATTTCTTCCCTGGAGAATTAAAACAATCCAGGAAATCATATTGAAAGGCACCTAGTTTACTTTAGACCAAAAGCAGAGTTAACAGTTATACAATTTTTTCAAAGGCAGTTGGTGACGGCCAAGGGACCTATGGCAAGAAAGTCTTGTGGTACTTTCACGTGAGGTAAAATCATAGATTTGGAAATGTGCTAAGAGTTCTAGGGATAAAAAAGAATAATAAATATACTTAGGAAGTGCTCATATCAGTTAAATTTGGTTCTTGTAAGAGTTAACTAGCTCTTTTTACCCCAATAAACATGTAAAGATGTTATGTTGGTCAGATAAATTGCTCCCAGTGGGCACAGTGGCTTCCTTAGAGAATATTGCCACTTGCATCCAGAAAGATCTGAGTTAAGAGAGACAAGAGGTAGTTATGACTTTTCACCTCAATATATGCAAACTACAAATGCTATGTTGATGATCTCAAAAGCTAAATTAAATTGCACACAGGATTTTAGATATATATCCTGATGCTCTTGAATGCCACAAAAAGGGATGGCTTCAAGTATTTACTGAGCTTCTACTACATCTCAGGCACTGCTCACATTGGGTAATACAGAAATAAGTAAAACAGTTTGCAGTCTCTGGCTCAGTATAGTATACAAGGAATATATATTAACTGATAATCACAATAATGTAAAATAGGTAGTATGGCTAATATAAACAAAACATGAAAGATAAATGAAAAACATATCTAAATGTACCAAATAGCATAATTTTTAAATCACTGAACTTTCAGTTCCATAGTAATTATATAAATAAATTTGTAGAAAATGAAAATACAAATATGTCTTCTGTAACAAAAAAAAGTAACTGTACAACTGATGGAAATATAAGCAATATAAAGAACTGTATTATATCACCATCATAGAAAAGAATCTGGAAGTCAGATATAAAAACATGTAAAGGAACATTTATAAATATGCATGTATATAAGTAGAAGTCTGGAAAGTGATATGGGAAATTGAAACAGTTGTTTTAGCTCTGAGGAGCATTTACTTTTTTCTTTTATAAAATATTCTTGGGGTTAAAATTAATAAGTGAATAGCTATATTGATCTTCCTTTCTGCTATTATGTTAATTATCTACTACTTCTGTTATTACATTATCTATTATGGAGTACATGTCAAAACACATGGGTTTTGGTTAATCCATATTTAAATATTATAATGTGGTGAATAATGACAGAGAGTTGAGAAACAAACACACCTGGGTGCATATTTTCTCTCTGTCACCCACTACCTGGGACAGGTTACTTATTCTTGCTGTACAATGGGATACTAAGAATTCCCATTTCACAGAGATGTAGTGAAGAATTATTGAGGCATGTAGATGATGCTCAATAACTGTTATTACTCTCAATTATTTTCAACTACTGACTTTGTTTAGCAATTTCACTTTACAGATGAGAAAAGTGAGATCGAAAAAAGTTAATAGACTTACCCAAGGTCATAGATCATAAAATTTAAGGCCAGATTTACAAGTATTTATTCTAAGTAACAGCTACTTTGCTGTACGTTGATGAATTTTAGTTAAATTTACCATTACTTCAATTTTTTTCTAAAATTAATGAATTGTATAATTCACAGATAATTTTCATTCAGATCAAATATCCTCAATGCCCTAATATTCCTTCACAGGCCAGAAATATTCACTCCACTATTGAGTCTTGTGCAGATGTTCCATACTCTATAAAAACATGAGGAAAAGGTAAAAATCTCACCTAGCCCCACTCCACACCTAGAAGCCCTTTTTGCCTTGCAGTGAGAAAACTATTTCCAGCTAATAATTTGGAAAAAATCACAGGATCACGTTGTTCGCTTTTCTCTTCTCAAAGGATCACAGACTTACACTGCATTTTGTCCAATGTCCAAAAACAATTATTTCATATTTTTCGTCTGCCTTCAGATTTTGTTTTTGCCGAAGGAGAAAGGGTAAATCCAATTCATTACTCTGTCATAGATGGAAAGGGAAGTTATTATTTTATTTTTACTCTTATTTTAAAATTTTATTAGAAAACTATTAGGTAGTTTTAGTTGGAAACTTCCTACCAGATCAACTAAAAGATTTTATACACTAGAGTTTAATCAGTTCAGTTCATGATCAAGACAGTTTTATATACATTCCTTGTGGAGCACATGAATTTCCTCTGAGCTTAGAACACCAAGTCTAAATATCCCTGACCTTAGAGAACTCTTAGTTAGAGTGTATGAGTTTAGTTTTTTATTGACTTGAGAAGTGTGGTTTAGATAAATCACTTTTTGATGTTCTAAACAGTTTCATCACATCATTCAGAACAATTATATTTTGTGTTTAAGATTCCTGTTGCTAATATGTGCCAGGCTCTGATATTATATATTTATAAAAATTTTACATCTGATCATCCTTTATCGATGATTACACAAAAGATTCCAAAATTCACAAGCTTCAATTTCTTTAAAAGTTTGAAATAGGGTATTGTCTTCTAAGAAATAAGAGTTTCAAAATAATACTATAACACAATCAGATAATTGATCATTATCAATGTTTTGCTATAAATTATATACTCATTTTCTGAAAATTATATATTTCTAACTTGCTGACAGCCTATTTTAAACACTGAATAAACTATTTTACTCTCTAATGTATTTCACTTATGATTTATTTTTTATTGCAGTATAAGGAAAAAGAAAGCAGCTGCATTCTCCAGCTGTGACAAAGTGTTTCAATATATGAGGCAAGCAACATCAGTAATAAATAAAGCAATTTACTTCTTTACAAAAATGACTATCTCTATTTAATATCAAAGCTGTTGCTAGTGGTAGAGACTAGCAGCTGGTATGGCTAAAGTGAATACTCACAGGGAAATTAGGTTGCAACTATATCAGCTATATTATGCTCACAAAGGCATACTAAGATTCCTGTGGAAAACATTTAAGTGCTTTCCTTTTGAATTCACTACCAAGAAACTATCTTATTTCACTTAGGTCACTGATAACACTTGAGTGACAGAATGCAGTCCATTGCTGCTACCACAAAGCAGTTAACTTCCACTTCCCATTGTAGGCAAAGAGTCCAGAGTGTCCTTTAATGTAAATAAGTAATATACTAAATTCATAAAATTGATGCAAAAAAATAAAATTTTATTGAATCTCCAGAGGTTGCCATGTTTCTAGAACAGCTAGGGGCTGTGGAAATAGAATATGTTCCAATATGAAGCTTTCAGGTAATTCATCATTTTACACACACACACACACACACACACACTTCCCCAGTTACCAACTATCACAAGTTAGACTACTATGATAAAATTAAAACTTCCCAAAGGGGCTTCAGAACTAGTTGCATTTTCGAGCAACCACTAATCTATAAGGATCTATGGTGAGACTGAATTTTCTAATGTCATTTTCACTAGAGAAACCAGGCAACTACCCAACAATTATTTTTCAACCATCGACCTGGAATCATATTTTCACAGTAGAGATCAAGGCATCATCTATTCATGGATCCAGGTATGTGTCTTGAATTTACATATGTCAACGACTAAGATGCACTGTGTTCATATTTCACTGAAATAACTATAGCTTATATTTGGATATCACCTTATAGTTTACATTATATTTTTTGTATATTAATATATTTAATAACTATGTAAGATGGATATGAGAGTGTAACAGAGAAAAACAAACCTGACTCCATATTGGATCTATTCCTTTAGCTCTAACCCTTGTGCTCTGTTGCCTGTGCTTAGTCATGCTGGCTGTGCGCCTTTGTAAAAGAATGTTACCTATAGCCTGAGATATACATGATAGACTCTGACCTTTAAAGGTATAACACTTTTCCATTTATATAGAGATAAAAAGTTGCAGAACAGAGAATAACATTTGCCTTCTTGGAGGCTTACAAGAACATTGTGAAGGACAGCTGCAAGAACAAAGGATTTCTTCACCAAGAAGTCTGCAACCTTTTAGTATAAAAGAAGCCTGAATTCTAACTCGGGTAAGATGGCTCTTTGGACACTAGTCCACCATCTTTTTGGTTCAGTCTGATGGATTTCCAAATAAAGACACTAGTCCTTGCCCCAACAACTTGTCTTTCATTTATTGGCCTGTCATGAGGCGAGCAGTATGATCTTGGACTCAGTAAAAAAGGAATTATTGCCCCACTTGATATGAGACCATGAATTTCATAAGGGTAAATAGCCTAATGCTACATAGCAGTCATTTGCAATCTGTTTGCTAGACTGTGAAAAGGGAAAATTCCACAGAATAACTGTCAAAGTCATTATCATTACACTAATACACCAAGTTTTGGAAATAAGTTAATGATAGGTAAAAAAAAGCTTGTAATAGATAATGGAGAAAGGAAATGATTACAAAGGAATTTCTGTTAACTTGCATGTTTTCATCAGTATTTTATCCTATATCTTTTTACTGTATCAACTGAAATAGGTTTCTGCATATAAAACCACATTATATATTATTTGTGGAGAAATTCTGTATTCTGAGAGTGCTGACAATCTTGTCAACTTGCTTGAGCTACTAAATGCCCAGCAGGTACATACTGATAAGAATTTTTATACCCCAAAGGTCTGACACTGAGGACAAATTGGAGAATTTTTCCATAGCTGTCGAATAGTACAACATGATTATAGAAAACTAATAGGTAACTTAAAAGGCCACTTCTTGGTTTTCTATATTTCATAAAATGGTCAGTGAAGTAAAAATTATTTTCTCAATAATAATAACAGTAATATGAAGCAGCAGAAGAGAAAGAAGAGGAGGAAGAATAAGAAGAGGAAAAAGAGAAGGGGGAGGGGGAGAAGAACAAGTTTGCCTTTTTCATGCTACTTTCTTAAGTATTCCAGACCACATGATGTATATTACAACTGAATGAATAAGCTCTGTTCTATTGAACCAAACATGAGATTTCTAAAATGATAAGATGCCACTCTTCTTGCTATTTTTGTGTTTTAAAGTTATTTTTATAGTTATATAAATATATAGAATATTTTATAAATATTTCATAATATATTTGTTTTAATTATATTGTTTTATATTATATACAATACCTATTTTAAATGAATATGCTAAAAGTTCTCCATTTAAATTTCTAATATGAAAAATACTGATAGAATTTACCCACTTTAAGGGTCTCCACAATTTTTAAGAATTTTATAAGTTTCTGAGAGAAAATTTTGAGAGCCACTCCCTTAAATTATGTTTTAGAGTATGTTACACCAGGTACATAACTAATATATTCATCTTTTCAAATGGGCAAAGAGTTCTGCTTGTGCTACATATAATATAATGAGTTCTTTTTGTCTGGTCTACTAATTTAAAATTTTAGAATAAATATTTTCTATGGCATATTTAAAAAATACTCAAATTATCATTAAGCATAGGTAAATGAAATAAAAATTCATATTAAGGATGTGGGTCAAAATTTGTTATTTAATTTGATAGTTTATCATTATAGGTAAAGAATTTTCCTTTTCATAGTCATGACAATTTATTATTATATTGGTGAGTGACTATAAAACTTATCTGTATAAGGAGTAGTATATTTTGAAGTAGAGAGAAAACATGTAAACAGTATTCTGGCAATGGTCAAAGTGGATTATATTAAATGACTTCAGTAATAGCACTCTCTTCTTTGGTGTTCAAAACAATAGATCTAAAAGGTTCCTGACTGCAAATTTTAAGAATCACTCAAAATCACATGCGTATTAGAAAATTTTTTTCAATGAATGTAATTGTCCTCCCTTATAACACAAAATATTTAAAATAATCAGAAGTTAGAAACAACCTATAAAATAAGAATGCTAAAGTTAAAACTAAAGTAATTTGAAAGTATACTATGGGATGTAGATTGGCATATTTTAGATTACCTGAATAATCCCATAATTCTGTCTTTTACAATTTCTAGAGTATGGATATATGACATTACATTTTCACTTAGAAAACTGATTTAACACATATTATGTGTCACAAATTGTGAGTAAAACTGGAACACGAAGTTAAGATTGATGTCTCAGGCCTAGATGTTACAAAATTTCCAGTCTCTTGGTATGAAAAGTATATATGTATATTATTTGTTAAGTTTTGATATATATATATATATACACACATATATAAATATACACACACATACACATAAATATAGATATAAATATAGGTATAAAAGGGTGTGAAGACCAAATCTTAATCTATGTAGAAGCTGGGAAGACCTGAAATAGACTAAGGGGTTCTATCAGTCTACTGTGGGTCCTGAAGTTCTGATACAATACTATGATGGTTGGTCATTTTGCATGAACTTTGGGAGGTTCATTTCATTATTAAATTTAACTGAATATTTAGTTTGTTTTGTTATTCTTCCATGGGAATCTAAAAAATCTAGCTTGATCTGAGTTATGCTAGTTCTGCCTGTCTTAGTATAAAAGTTAACCTTTATTCTATCTTGGTTTACTTTGTTTCAGCACCAACTTTTGGTCCATATTCAACTGTTTTATTCTTATTGGAAGAAAATTATATATTATATAATATTTTATCATGGATCATAAGAGTAAAACTAAATTTATCACCACTGCCTAAATTAAAGATTTTTGGTTACACTACTTTATTAACCTAACCACCTGCTTATGCTTCAATAGTTAAATAATCATCCTAATTTATGAAACTAATTGTATATACAACTGCAATTGTACTAGTTAGGAATTATTACTAGAGCTCATACATTGAAAATCTAGCAATCTAGTTAAACTAGCTAATCCCAGTTGTCTTGCATTGGGAAAGAGTTTAAGCAAACCATGCTAATAATAAAGGATACTTATCTAACAATAACCAGTGCTCTTCTACTCATTTAGTTGTAACGATAGATAAGGTTCCATAGCAAAGAAAATAAAATCATACATTGAAACATTTTCTTCACTATGTAAAGCAATCTATTAAAATATCAACACTGTGATTCCCTTGCAGGTATGAAGAAGAAACTGCCTCAAATCAATCATCTGAGCTCCTGATGTGGTTAGTTTTAATGTCAACTTGACTGGTGCCCACGGGGTGGCCAGATATTTGGTCAAACATATTTATGGGTCTGTGAGGGTGTTTCTAGATGAGATTAACATTTGAATTGATAAAAACAAGTAAAGCAGACTGTCCTCCCCAATGTGAATGGGCCTCAACCAACCCATTGAAGGAATGAATAGACTAAAAGACTCAATAAGAAAACTTATTTCTAACTGCTTGACTGTCTTCAAGCTGGGACATCAGTATTCTCCTGCATTCAAGCTCAGTCTGGAACTTACACCACTAGCTGGCTCTCCTGCATCTCCAGTTTGCTAACTACAGATCTCAGATCTTATGTCAAAAAACCTCGCCTCGCATCACTTCACTTCACCTCACCTCGCCTCGCGTCTTCGCCTTGCTGTGCCTCAGCCAACGAGTCATGCTGCACCTGCCGGTTCTCTGCCTACTTCCCAGCTGCCATGTGACCCTGCTGGTCCTGCAGCCTGGTCAGCGCCTGGCCCACTTGGAGCCTCCCCGCCAGTGCCCCGCGTCGACCGTAGAGGTGGCTATTGCCCTCATGGTGTTTTTTACCACCTTCTTAACCCCCAGTGGTTATGTGCTAAGCAATATGAACCAGTTCTGAAGACGGTAGTGGGAGAAGATGTAGAGCAGCTGTTAACGTCCAACAAACTTTCAGAAAACGCTGTGGCTTCTTTAAATGAGTAAAAGTGCTTAGTTCGGTTGATGATGCAACCGCTGTGGGTATTCACTTTCATAACCACATGCTTATGGTAAATATTTTGCACTTTTTTTGTATTGTGTATTATAGAAAGTTGTATAGTCATTTAAAAATGTTAAATAAAATTGAGGCAGTTGTTCATGCTTGGTAAAAAAAAAAAAAAGAGAGAGAGAGGTGTCTTATATTGATACCACACACACACACACAGAGTCAAATTCTCAAAAGCAAAGAATACAACAGTGTTTGCCAGGGGCTGGGGGGGATGGAGAAAATGGGGAATTGTTATTTAATGGGCATAAAATTTCAGTTACACTGGATGAATAAATTCTAGAATGTATGCTGCACAACATAGTACATATAGTTTACAATACAGTATTGTGCTCTTAAAAATTTAAGAGGGTAGATCTCATGTTAAGATCTCATCACAATAAATAAATAAACAAGAAAACTCTGGAAGGTATTGCTATGTATATTACCTTGATTGTGGTGATGGTATCAAAGGTGTATAAAGGTGTGTGCATATGTCCCAATTCATCAAACTGTACACATTAAATACATGCAGCATACATATAAATGATAACTCAACAAGGCTGTTAAAAAATAGGAAACTTCCTCAATCTGATCAAATGAATCTAAAAAAAAATCTACAGCCTAGATCTTCAATAATGAAGGAAACCTGAATATTTACCCTGTGTAATCAGGAAAAGGGTAATGATTCCCACTTTCAACATTCCTGTTCAACATTGTTCTGAAGGCCCTAGCCATTGCAATAAGGCAAAAAAAATCAATAAAAGATAAAGCCAGGAAAGTAAGAAGTAAACCTTTTGCAGACAGTATGATTGTTTAAATAGAAAATTCCATGGAATCCACAAAAAAACTACTAATATTTATGAATTAATACGGCAAAATTCAAGGATAAAAGATTAAAATACCAAAATCAGTTGTACTTTTGTTAACTAGTGGCAACAACTAAAAAAATAAAATATTTAAATTTCCATTCACTATACACAAAATAAAATATTCATGAAAAGTCTAACAAAAGATGCACTATTTCTCAACAATGTAAATTACATATCGTTGATGATAGAAAATAAAAGACTACTAGGTGGAGAAATATTCAATACTCATGGACTGAAACACTTAGTATTTTTAAGATAGTAACACCTCCCATTTCAACTATGCATTAAATACAATTCCAATTATACAAATCGACAAGCTGATTCAAAAATGATTTTGAATAAAAAGAAAAATCTGGAAGACTTATTCCACCTAATTTTGAGAATAAAGCTACAAAATCAAAACTGTTTGGTATTAGTGAAAAGATAATATACATCAATGTAACAAAATGGAACATCCAGAAATAGGCCACATATATAGGGTCAATTTGTTTCTGACAAAGATGCCAAAGCAATTTAATCTGTATGCATAAAGATTGAACATTCTCCCTTTTCTCATGCCATGAAGAAAAAATGAACTCAAAATGAAAAGCCTACCTAAATATTCAACTAAAAATGATAAAATTTCTTAAAGAAAACAGTTTATTTGTAATCTAACAAAGATTTTTTAGATAAATTAACAAAACATGGAACATAAAAGAAAAAATTGTAAACTGCGACTTCATTAAAAAAAGCGTTCTTGGGCTTCCCTGGTGGCGCAGTGGTTGAGAGTCCGCCTGCTGATGCAGGGGACACGGGTTTGTGCCCCGGTCCGGGAAGATCCCACATGCCGCGGAGCGGCTGGGCCCGTGAGCCATGGCCGCTGAGCCTGCGCGTCCAGAGCCTGTGCTCCACAAGGGGAGAGGCCACAACAGTGAGAGGCCCGCGTACCGAAAAAAAAAAAAAAAAAAAAGCGTTCTTCAAGGACTTCCCCGGTTGTCCAGTAGTTAAGACTCCACACTCCCAATGCAGGGGACCCAGTTCCATCCCTGGTCAGGGAAGTGGATCCCACATGCCTCAATTAAAAGATCCCACATGCCTCAACTAAGACCCGGCGCAGCCAAATACAATTTTTCTTTTTAAAGTACTCTGCAAAAAACATTATACAATGAAGAGAAAAACTGTTGAGCTGCCAGGTGTCAAGATGGTAGATTACCGACAATGAGCCAAACCAAAAGTAACAATCCAGGCTTTGTTCACTTACTGTGTGTGTTTGTTAGGACTGCCATAACTGCCTAAACCATACCACAGACTGGGTGGTTTAAACTTACAGTTCTAGAGGCTAGAGATCAAGATGTCAGCAGGGTTGTTTCTTCTGAGGCCTCTCTCCTGGGCTTGTAGATAACCATCTTCTCCCTATGTCTTCACGTGATCTTCCCTCTGTGTGTCTTTGTCCTAAAATTCTCTTCTTATAAGGACACCAGTCATACTGCATTAGAGTCCATGCCAATGACCTCATTTAAACTTATTACCTCTTTAAGTCCATATTTCCAAATACAGTCACATTCTGAGGTACTGGAGGTTACCTCAATATGAATTGTTCAGGGACACAATTTTCCCCATGATACTGCGATAGTGCAGGCAAGAAGCAAAGAAAAAGAAAAGTACAGGCTAGCCAATGTTCCATTTTTCCCCATGGAAGGGTACCGGCAGAGGGTCAGTCAGATGATATGCAGCACAGTGGGGGAAATCATCTCAAGGCTGAGGATCCTGAAAAAGAAAGAAAGAGAAAAAAGAAACCCTCCTGCCTTTTATAGACCCAGGTGGCCAGGAGCAGGGGGAGGGAGATGTGGTAGGAGTGAAAAAGTGCTGAGTCAGAGTGGAGCAAATATTTTAGCAAGAAGGTTTCAGCTGAGGCGCCTAAAATGTGCCTCAGCTGTGGGTTCTGAATGGCGGCACCTACTTTAGGAATGCTGATATGCATATGAACATGGCTCGCCCAGAAGTGGGGGGCTTTGTCCTTGACTGCCACTCTCTCCATAGTTACAGTCTCAAGAATGGTTGTTCATGAATACAGTGTATAAATACGTGAAAGTCTACATTTTAAATATAAGATTAGGAACACATACTCTAGAAGCAATTAAAATAAATTTGTCAGGGTACTGATAAAGGAACTGTGGAAATAAACTAAGACAACCCAAATGAGAATGAGTAAATGAGATTTATTCAGAGCTTGCTATAGCAAGGGAGTCAGCCATCAACCCTTTTGTTGGCAGAGACTCAAAGGCAGACAGATGAATGGGAAAGCTTTATATGGAAAGAAAAAAAAAGGAAGGCTTCAGTATCCTCTGATTGGAGGCTGTTGCCCTGGAGAAGCCGTAAGCAGACTAACTAGAAGTGGAGCAACCTATACGATTGGTTAGGGGAGCACACTTGGCTTTCTCTGGTTGATCCTAAGTTGGAAGCAGGGGCAAAAATTAGAGAAGCCTCCGTTACTGATCAAGTCCTGGCTGTTTTGGGTCAATGGCTACTGAGGCTGTTGTTTAGCTTCCTGGACTGGTTGCTGCAGGTTGAGGGTCAGAATTCTACTTTTATATATGGTTTTGAGATAGGCTGGGACTGGGACCCTTTACTGGAGTGCTTGCACCTGGACAGACATCTCCTTCTTGAGCAACAGAATACAAAGAAACTATAAGGGATTAAAAATAACTGCATGCATGCACAGTTGGGGCAAATTATGAACAGTAAGATAGAAAAAGGCCAAAAACCAACTGACATGTCTGAGGTTCCGGGAGCAAAAGCAGGGTGCTGCACATGATCCCTGCACACAGCACCACCAAGGGGGTACGCAGACCACCTGAGCCACCCTTCCGGCTCACCCACCCATCTGCCCCTACTCTCACCACATTTAAGGAACCAGCTTGCCCCACCCTGGGGGAGCAAGCAAGGGCACCTGTTACTTGTTTTCACTCCCTCTTGCTGAAGCAGGAGTCCCAGTAAAGCCTTGCTTAAGTTTCTCGTCTGACCTCTATCAATTTCTATTTGATTAAGGAGTCCAAGGACCTAGGTTGGTAACACTTTGGCTATTGTCCATTTATATATTCAATCTCTCAGTGAGAAAGCAGTAAAAAATGAGTGCAGAATTTTATGACCAACTTATACTGTCAACTCCTGAATAAAGCCCAAGTAACATATATTCTTTTGCATTTTTGTCTGGAGTTTATACGTGGAATTGAAAGTAACATTAAATATGTAATTAGAATTAAAATTACATTGTAAAGTAGGAAAAGTGTTCACAAAGCACAAAATTAAGTGAAATAACCATGAATGTGCTATAAGATACTGAGGAGGAAAAATCAAAGCCTAGAGTTTCCCAGAAGACAGTGAATGCAATGCAAGTCACAAATAAGGCATAACACAAGATCAGCAGATTAGAGATCCTAAAGGCAAATTATAATTTTTTAATTTACCACATTTTTTTCCAGAAAAAAACTTGGAGTAGTATTTAGAACAGGCATATATTCCAAGGCATTGATAAAATTAATGACTGGAGAACAAACCAAATTTTAAACTGTCTCTCAGCCAGGGTAAAAATAAATGTTAATTGCATTTGCTCTCTTTAATTGAAAGAATGAACAATACCGAAACCTCAAAGAAGGGAATAATGTTTTAAACACTAAAAGAAATTTCTCATAGTCTGGTAGTTTGATATGATGATAAATAGTGTAGTCTCTAAAACAAGACTGCCTCAGATCAAGTCCTATCTCTGCCACTTATAAGCTGGTTGTTTCTCTCTATAACATGAAATTCTTGTCATGGTTATGTAGCATATATTTAAACCACTTAAACATAACACCTAGCACCTTATTTAATATCTCTTCAAAGTTAGCTATAAATATATTATTCACATAAGAAATAAGTATTGAGTGCTGAAAACTGTCTAGTCACTATTTTAAACACTGGGGATACAACAGTAAGCCAAATAGACACGGTCCCTGGTTTTATAGTTGCATTATGGAGCCATACAAATGCTATAAAGAAGATTAGGGCAAAGTAAGAGTTAGCGATACTGCAGAGAGAAGTGTTCTATATATAGAATAGTCCAAGAAGAACTTCTACACAGTAACTTTTGAACATAGACCTGAAAATAGATAGGGGAAAAGTCACAGGGAAGGGTAGAAGAGTGTGTTTGATAGAAGGAACTTTCTGAAGTGTCACATACATGTCAATGCATTCTTAGCATGTTCCAAAAACAACAAGGCCATATTGGTGAAATGGAAATCATGACATGCTTTGAGCAGAGCAATGATTTGATTTTATTTTGAAAGTATCATACTGGCTACTCTTAGCAGCATGAACTATAGGGAGGCAAGACAGAAGAAAGATCATTATCTTTGTCAATGTCTCCCCCACCTTTCCCCCATATATATCATCCATTCATTTATTTATCTATCTATCTAGAGTATATTATATAATACACATATGTTGTATGTATAAAAGAAGACCAGCTATTATATTTGCCTTGTTCATCTAAGGTGATATAACGAGAACTCTTTTGGAGAGAATTTTTAAAACAGAAGTAAATAGAGGGTATTGTTTTGCTTTGGTTTTTGTTTTCTGTTTGTCTTGCTATAATTTTAATGAAAGATGAGGGCCTGGGAAAGTGAAATTCAATGAAAGCAAGGTTGTAAGGATCTAAGATAAGTACGCCTCAGTTTGAATCTTGGTTCTGTGACCTTGGACAAATTACTTAACCTCCCTGTGATTCAGTTTCTTCATCTTTAAATTGGAATAATGCTAGGACCTACAGCAAAGTTGATGTTTTTGTTGTTGAGAATTAAGTCAATATATATAAAATACTTAGGAAAATGCCTGCAATTTAACAAGCATTTAATAAATATGAGTTCTTATTCTTATTATTGAAGAAAGAGAAAAATGATTTGATTGACCAAACATCATGTGGCTCTAAAAGAATATTTTAAATTGTAACTTAACTAGTAGAATTGTGTCAGTGTAGGTGATTTTGCTCAGCAGCACAGTGGTGAGCCTCTGGGTCAGACACTCTGAAGGACAGCAGCAATCTGAGGTCTTTTATAGACTGAGGTTTATCATACAGATGGCTAGCAGGTGTTGAGTGCAGTTTTGCAGGGTATGCAAAGCAAACAGTCTCTAAATGGCCTAATCTAAAAAATCTGAGTTTGGTGCCTGTGGGCTTTGGAGCTAATGGGCCCCAGTCTGCTATGAAGAAATAATCACCATAGGGCCAATAGACAGAGGCCATCTTTGCCTTGTTTATATAACAGAGCCTCCCATGAGTCCCATGTGATGTGGACATGACTGGTTCAGAGTCAAGTCTGTAGTCAGGGACCCTGAAATAGCAGGGTCCCAAAAAGCAGGTGCCTGAAGAAAAATCTGACAGAGAAGTAGAGAGGGCTCCTCTTCCACTCAGGATGAAAGGAAGCCTGAGAGGGACAAGCGCTGTCAGTGGGCACTTTTTAAGACACGGAGATCAGGTTCTTTGTTACTCTGGCATGGACTTTTGTTGCAAAGGCTATCCGGGCAGTGACCAGAGGATACGAACGACAGAAGTGTTCTGTGCCTCACCTTAATAAGAGATCCCATAAACCATATTTCCACACACCTCTCGTCATTTGTAGACAAAGTCTGAGAAGCCTGAGAGACCAAGCATTTTACCTAGAGAGACTGAATGTTTCCTTAAAAGATTCTTGAATCACTTATCTATACTAAGTCTAGCTCTTTTGTTGATTTTCCTTTGCCTGCTATCCAAGATAGGGGTTGGGGAGAGCCTGCGAGGAAAAAGAAACCATTTATAGACAAAGAAATCACCTTTCATCTGATCACAGCTGTGGTTGTTTGAGGATTTTTCCAGGCTTTCTACCTACTCATTATTTGAGATTATGGTATTGTGGGGGGGGGAGGTGTGGTATCTGTGTTTGGTAAAAAACTTTTATGGTTGCTTGTATTTTCTTTAGTTCTCAATTTATTCAGCTTACAAATTTAAAAATATATTTTCCTTTTAAACTCCTAAACACAGTTTATAATCTGGTGTATTCAATTATAAATATAGTAATGTGGGTTATCATTAAATACCTTTATTTGGAAAATTTGTTTTTTTAACAACTTTACTGAGGTATACAAAAAACTACACATATTTAAATATGCCATTTGATGGGTTTAGACACAAGCAAACATCTGTGATGCCATCAGTATAATCAAGGTAGTAGACATATCCAACACCTTCCGAAGTTTTCTTGTGTCCCTTTATTGTGTTTAATTTTTCAGTAAGAACACTTAACATGAGGTATACCTTCCTAACAAATTTTGGAGTGCACCATGCCTTATTGTTAGCCATAGGCACTATTATACAGCAGATTTCTAGAATTTACTCACCTAGCATAACAGAAAATTTGCATCCATTGAACAACAGCTCTCCATTTCCCTCAACCCCCCAGCCCCTGGCAACCACTATTCTACTCTCTGTTTCTATGAGTTTGACTATTTTAGAAACCTTAGATAAGTGGAATCAAATTTAATGCCCAATTAATTTTCATTTTCATTTCCATGAGTAAATTTCCCTAAATATCTAGTAATGTTTACAAACTTAATTTTATCAATTCTGTAAGACATTTCAAACTACATCTGAAAATTTAATCTATTTCTCTCAACCATTTGCAATACCTACTTCCAAATGTTTGAAAAACTCTTTTACATCTAATAAATCAGACTTTTTTTCAATCTCCTTCAATGTTTCAAATAAACATACAGACAAGCACAATGATTTTAAAACTTGTCACTATACCTGTTAAATACAATTTAAACCAATAAATGTTATATTTAAATCTACTATAATTCTATAAATACAAACATTAATTTAAATCTATGAATGTTATAGAATTTGATTTAAAAATCACACAAACACTCCCATGCAGACATGCATAAATATGGATAATTATAGGCATAGGGGACAGTGTTAAAAATAACTATATCAACTATGTAAACACTGATCCACTTACAGACACCTCCCATCTTCTCTCATTCCCACATACATCATATTCAAACCATCCATACATGTCCATATCCAAAAGCATAAGACCCATTGTTCCAAAAGCATACATAAACTCATATTTACATATACATATTTAAATATAACTGGAATGGACTTATAAATATTGTTGGGAAAATATCAATCCTAAAATAATCTTGCCATATTAATATATTCTAATGATTTAAATACACATGTGGTATAATAAATAATACCAAAATTCTTATAAAAATTGAATTGCTTCATTTGGTATTGCAATATAAAATATTCACATAAAGAAATCTTGTAGAATTGGCAACAGTGTAGCATATCTGTTCCTTTGTGTTCAAAGCACATCATTTCTTAGGTGAAGATTAGCTTCAGATCTCTAAGGAGTCACTTTTAGTCCTCAAAGTGAACATTGTGAAGAATGGGACATTCTTATATAATAGGTTTCCTTAGATTTGTCACCTATTTCAGCCAGGTTTAACATTATTTTAGACTTTGCATCTTTTAATCTGAACATCAGAGTTTTCGCAGCAACTTTTGAATAAGCTTATTACTAAGTCATGGAGCTGGAGATGACTAGTTGAGAATGGCCCTTGCAAAATAGCACCTGAGCTGTATACCCAGCAGTAATAGGATTTGCAAAGTGAAGTAAACAAAAAGTCTAATTCATTCTCTTTAGATTTTAAAATAAAAAGGATCATTTTACATAGTAAATAATTAATTCATTTCTCAAAATGATAACCCCCTGCTAGTTACCTTCTGAATAAAAAACTATTTTTATGGTTTTGGATATATGTAAACAGAAAGTTTTAATGCTTAAAAATATATGTAGATTCCAAAATGAATCTGAGGATACAGTATATTTAAATATACTTCAATATTAATGTTGAAATATGTTATAATTCATCAATGAGTTTATTTTTGGTTTCAGTATGAATTCATAATTAGACCAAACATGGCTTGAACAGTATATATTTGCAATGAAGAAACTGAATATTTGGGGTAATTGAATCATAAATTTTACCCATTATACCTGGACTTTATGTCTATATCCTTCAAAAGAGCTCTAACATCCTTAATTGCATCCTGTATTATTTTTGTAAAATAGCTTTGCACAATTTATTGCACAATTATTTCAGAACAATATGAGGACACAGAGATATCACATTCATTTTATTTTCTTTCCATTGTGTTTTATGGTTGTGTGAGGAACTGTGGTTCTATAATTTGTATTTTGTTTGAATATTGGACACTACATTAATTTAATTGAAATTTTTAAAAACTTAACAATCGTCCACAGTGAAGAAATACTATTTCAACATTTTTGGTAAATATAGAGATGTACCACCAGATCTCCCACCAGGAAGGCTGACTGCATAACAGTGGAGAGGAAAGTTGGCAGACAGCTTCCAGTTCGTAAGTTCTTCAGAGCCTGCCGCAGCTGCAAACACCTAACCTCACCCAACTTCATGCCCTTCCCAGGAAACCTGTATCCAGACTGAAAGAGATAAGGAGACAAGGGCCTTGCCCTTTTGACCCAACTGTGTATCATCTGATGGGCAACACTCCTGAGAGCCCCTTGCCAGGTTGACCAAGGCTTTTCTTTTATTTATTTTTTTCTTTTTTCCTTTAACATCTTTATTGGAGTATAATTGCTTTACAACGTTGTGTTAGTTTCTGCTGTAAAACAGAGTGAATCAGCTATATGTATACATATATCTCCATAATGCCTCCTTCTTGCATCTCCCTCCCACCCTCATTATCCCACCCCTCTGGGTGGTCACAAAGCACCGAGCTGATCTCCCTGTGCTATACAGCTGCTTCCCACTAGCTATCTGTTATACATTTGGTAGTGTATATATGTCAATGTTACTCTCTCACTTCGTCCCAGCTTACCCTTCTCCCTCCCCATGTCCTCAAGTCCATTTTCTATGTCTGTGTCTTTATTCCTGTCCTGCCCCTAGGTTCTTCAGAACTTTTTCTTTTTAGATTCCGTATATATGTGTTAGCATATGTGTTAGCATACGGTATTTGTCTTTCTCTTTCTGACTTACTTCACTCTGTATGACAGACTCAAGGTCCATCCAACTCACTACAAATAACTCAATTTTGTTTCTTTTTATGGCTGAGTAATATTCCATTGTATATATGTGCCACATCTTCTTTATCCATTCATCTCTCAACTTAGGTTGCTTCCATGTCCTGGCTATTGTAAATAGAGCTGCAATGAACATCTTGGTACATGACTCTTTTTGAATTATGGTTTTCTCAGGGTATATGCCCAGTAGTGGGATTGCTGGGTCATATGGTAGTTCTATTTTCAGTTTTTTAAGGAACCTCCATACTGTTCTCCATAGTGGCTGTATCAATTTACATTCCCACCAACAGTGAAAGAGGTTTCCCTTTTCAGCACACCCCCTCTAGTATTTATAGTTTGTAGATTTTTTGATGATTGCCATTCTGACAGGTGTGAGGTGATACTTAATTGTAGTTTTGATTTGCATTTCTCTAATAACAGTGATGTTGAGCATCCTTTCATGTGTTTGTTGGCAATCTGTATATCTTCTTTGGAGAAATGTCTATTTAGGTTTTCTGCCCATTTTTGGATTGAGTTGTTTGTTCTTTTGATATTGAGCTGCATGAGCTGCTTGTATATTTTGGAGATTAATCCTTTGTCAGTGGCTTCCTTTGCAAATATTTTCTCCCATTCTGAGGGTTGTCTTTTCATCTTGTTTATGGATTCCTTTGCTGTGCAAAAGCTTTTAAGTTTCATTTGGTCCCATTTGTTTACTTTTGTTTTTATTTCCATTTCTCTAGGAGGTGGGTCAAAAAGGATCTTGCTGTGATTTATGTTATAGAGTGTTCTGCCTATGTTTTCCTCTAAGAGTTTGATAGTTTCTGGCCTTACATTTAGGTCTTTAATCCATTTTTAGTTTATTTTTGTGTATGGTGTTCGGAAGTGTTCTAATTTCATTCTTTTACATGTAGCTGTCCAGTTTTCCCAGCACCACTTATTGAAGAGGGAGTTTTTCCTCCATTGTATACTCTTGCCTCCTTTATCAAACATAAGGTGACCATAGGTGTATGGGTTTATCTCTGGGCTTTCTATCCTGTTCCATTGATCTATATTTCTGTTTTTGTGCCAGTACCATACTGTCTTGATTACTGTAGCTTTGTAGTATAGTCTGAAGTCAGGGAGCCTGATTCCTCCAGCTCCATTTTTCATTCTGAAGATTGCTTTGGCTATTCGGGGTCTTTTGTGTTTCCATACAAATTGTGAAATTTTTTGTCCTAGTTCTGTGAAAAATGTCATTGGTAGTTTGATAGGGATTGCACTGATTCTGTAGATTGCTTTGAGTAGTATAGTCATTTTCACAATGTTGATTCTTCCCATCCAAGAACATGGTATATCTCTCCATCTATTTGTATCATCTTTAATTTCTTTCATCAGTGTCTTATAGTTTTCTGAATACAAGTCTTTTGTCTCCTTAGGTAGGGTTACTCCTAGATATTTTATTCTTTTGTTGCAGTCGTAAATGGGAGTGTTTCCTTAATTTCTCTTTCAGATTTTTCATCATTAGTGTATAGTAATGCAAGAGACTTTTGTGCATTAATTTTGTATCCTGCTACTTTACCAAATTCATTGCTTAGCTCTAGTAATTTTCTAATAGCATCTTTAGGATTCTCTACATTGACAGCTTTACTTCTTCTTTTCCAATTTGGATTCCTTTTATTTCTTTTTCTTCTCTGATTGCTGTGGCTAAAACTTCCAAAACTATGTGAATAATAATGGTGAGTGTGGGCAACCTTGTCTTTGTCGTGATCTGAGAGGAAATGGTTTCAGTTTTTCACCATTGAGAACAATCTTGGCTGTGGGTTTGTCATATATGGTTTTTATTATGTTGAGGTAGGTTCCCTCTATGCCTGTTTTCTGGAGAGTTTTTATCATAAATGGGTGTTGAATTTTGTAAAAAGCTTTTTCTGCATCTACTGAGATTATCATATGGTTTTTATCCTTCATTTTTTTGATACTGTGTATCACATTGATTGATTTGCATTTATTGAAGATTCCTTGCTTTCCTGGGATAAACCCCACTTGATCATCGTGTATGATCCTTTTAATGTGCTGTTGGATTCTGTTTGCTAGTATTTTGTTGAGGATTTTTGCATCTATGTTCATCAGTGATATTGGCCTGTAGTTTACTTTCTTTGTGACAACTTTGTCTGGTTTTGGTATCAGGGTGATGGTGGCCGTGTAGAATGAGTTTGGGAGTGTTCCTCCCTCTGCAATTTTTGGGAAGAGTTTGAGAAGGATAGGTGTTAGCTCTTCTCTAAATGTTTGATGGAATTTGCCATCTGTGAAGCCATCTGGTCCTGGGCTTTTGTTTGTTGGAAGATTTTTAGTCACAGTTTCAATTTCAGTGCTTGCGATTGGTCTGTGTATATTTTTTATTTCTTCCTGGTTCAGTCTCAGAAGGTTGTGCTTTTCTAAGAATTTGTCCATTTCTTCCAGGTTGTCCATTTTATTGACATATAGTTGCTTGTAGTAACCATTTTATCTCCCAGCTCACTTATCTGTTCTTCTGCCTCAGTTATTCTGCTATTGGTTACTTCTAGAGTATTTTAATTTCAGTAATTGTGCTGTTCATCACTGCTGTTTGCTCTTTAGTTCTTCTAGATCCTCGTTAAATATTTCTTGTATTTTCTCCATTCTGTTTCTGAGATTTTGGATCAATTGCAGACAATTTTGTTATACCACTACTTAAATGAACCAAGGCTCTTAATATCAACCTGAAAATAAACATTATGACATTTTAAGAGCTCACAGAACTTTATCTGTGGTCAGGTCATTATTAACCTCAAAGCACTACACTTTCTGTTAGGGAGCACTTACTGACCTTTAGTTTCTTGGTGTCAAGACTACCCTTCTATCCTCTGCTCAGTGATGCTGGGGTAGGAAATCTGCAAACTATATTTAGCCAATTCCTTTACCAGCTGAGAGTTACTCTCTCCTAGTAGTAATCACTGGTAGAAGATTAGAAAGCTGGAATGAGGAGAAGAGCTTCCAGCTCATTGGTCTGGTTGACCTCTCTCTGGTTAGGAAAGTTAAGTTCAGATTCCAGCATCTTTTGACACACCCAGCAGTCATGTGTCACTCCCTCTGGAGTATGCATAACAGCCCAGAAACATGAACTGAGGCGTTAGAGCTTCAGAAGCACCAATTTGTACCCACCCCTCCTCTGCTCTCTATACTCCATCAATCACAGCCCTTCATCACAGGTGTGAGCATCAGAGTCAGGATTCCTAGACTCAGGTGATATAACTTCTTCCCTTTGGTTTCCCTGCTCAAATAACGGTGGGGCCTTTATGCAATTTTGATTCTCTGGCTTCCCTTAGGATCCTTTTATCCTCTGTTGGGCTCCATCTATGAAAACATATGCCTGCATTAAATCTCTGTGTTTTGGTTTTTTTTACTGGACCCTGACTGATACAGGATGTTTTCTCAGAACTGGGGTGGAGTGGAATATAAATTCTTATACATCAAGAAAATTTAGTTTATAAACATGAACACAACATGAGAAGATGTGATAGCATGAGAGCACAAGCCAAGTATTATTGAAATTCTTACATTGGAAAATCAATACAAAATACATGTTTAATAAAATCATAATGTTTTAAGTAGTGATCTTTTTTCACAGTGCATACATATACAAAACAAGACCTAAAATGAAGTTACCTAGAAAAGATAACTTCACCAACATCTAATTAGAGTCTACTAAATTATAACTTACAAGATACATTGAGAAAATCGTCCATTCATTCAAGATTTGTAATTTCTTCTTTAAGACGTAAAGTATATAACATCTTTGGTAAAAACCTTGCAATTGGGGGTAATATTTAACTCAATATTACGGACAAAACTATTGCAGTATGCAGCCTTGAAGATGTTCCCTACCTCATCCCTCCACTGCCCCTGCCTACAGGTATTCAAGCCCTTGTGTAATACCCTACCCTTGAATATGGCCTGGACTTACTGGCTCATTTCTAGTGAATATGATATAGTGGACATGAAGAGCTGCAGTCTTTCTTGCTCTGTCTTAGACTGCCCACTCAGAGGGAAACCAGCTGGCAGCCCTGTGGAGAGGCCACATCACTATGCCTACAAACAGACCTTCTGAGGCCTGTCAATAATCGTGAAAGTAAGCTTGGAAGTGAATCCTACCCTAGTTGAAATATGAGACAACTGCAGTCCTAGCTGACACTTTGATTGCAGTCTCTTGAGAGGCCATTGAGCAGAAATACGCAGCAAATCTGTGCCTGACTTCCTGACTGACAGAAACTGTGAAATAATAAAAGTTTGCTGTTTTCAACCACTAAGTTTTGGAGTAATTTATTAGGCAGAAATAGATTACTAACACAGATTTTGGTGCCTGAATGTGAGGACTGCCATTACAAAAACCTAAAATGTGGGAACAACTTTGAAACCGAGCAGTGGACTTTAAGGAGAGTGTTAGTGAAAACTTAAAATGCCTTCAACATTCTGTCTGTGGAATTTAGGACTTTATGCTGCGGGTGAGGGCTTACAAGAAAGAGAGGGAAATCTTTCTGAAAAATGGAATAAGGAGAATCCTTGTTACTTAGTGGCAGAAAGATTAACAACACCAAACTGGATTGTGTAGAAAGTAGAACATATGCCTAATGAGCTGGGTGATCTCCCTAAAGAGATGTATAAGAAAAGAGATACATAAGAAAAAAGATGTATAAGAAAAGTTTTGAAGGTGCAGCCTAGCTTCTTCATGTTGCTAATAGTGAACCGAAAGAAAAAAGAGATAAATTGAAAGACAGACTTAAAAAAGAGCCAAAACTTGACAGTTTAAATAATCTTCAGCCTCTCCAGACCACATGATGCTAAAATTAAGAATGTACCAAAAGAGAAGAGGCCTTTGGACCTCCAGATTCTACTTGCAGGAAGCAGGCTACTACATCTGTTTAGCTACAAAAAAAAGTGCTACCTTTCATGCAATAGGTAAAATGACTCAGAGGGTGAAAACATGAGCCCAGAGATCATACGTGAGTGCCAAGGAAAATTATTTCCAGGCCTTAAGGCATAATCAAGGAGCTCCTAACATTTCCATATATTTTAGAATTCTTATAAACAAGTGACTACTTGTCTCACTTCCCCCCTTTCTAAACTGAATGTCTATAGCAGTTATCCTATACCTGTCTCACCATTAATGTTAGGTATTTTGAGGGCGGACAACATGTCTTTTTGGTTTCCAGGGTCTACAGATTCAGAACTGTAATTGAGGAGCTGTACTTAGAAAACAAACTTAAAGGGCTTTATCCATGTATGGACCTGAATTAGATGATGAGATTCTGGACTTTGAGCTGATTAAGTAATGGTATAAAGAGCTCTCTAAGGAGAAATACAGGATATATGTCAGAAAATAAAACTTTTGAAATGGAAAAGAGTTTTCAAAAACTATCCAAACTTTACTAATTTCTTAAAAGCATAAGAAGGAAAAAATAATCAAGAACATAATCTTTTCCTCATTTTTATTAGATTATGTTCTTATTATTGAGTTCTAAGTGTTCATTTTATATGTGTGTGTGTGTGTGTGTGTGTACAAGTTCTTTATCAGATATGTGTTTTGAAAATATTTCCTTCCATTCTATGGCTTGCCTTTTTATTTTCTTACAATGACTATTGAAGAGCATCATAATTTTAACTTTGATGAAGTCCCATTTATCATTTTTTTTGGATTTTATAATTCATGATTTTTTTGTCCAGTCTAAGAAGTATTTGCCTAACCTATGGTCACAAAATTTTTTTCTTTGTACTCTACTAGAAGCTTTACAGTTTTACTTTTTACATTTAGGTCAATGATCAGCTCTGAATTAGGTATTGTAAATGTATAAATTAAGTTTTTAGGTTAAATTTTTTTCCCATGTGGATATTTAACTTTCCCATCATCACTTTTTTTTGAGTATTTCTCCCACTGTATATCTTTTATAAAAACTGAATTGACCATATCTGTGCAGGTGTATTTCTGAACTCTCTATTTTATGCCACCAATATATACGTCTAATACTTAAGTAATAGTACACTATCTTAATTACTGTAGCTTTATGGTAAATCTTGAAATCAGGTAGCTTAAATCCTTTAACTTTGCTCTCCTTTTTCTAAAATGTTTTGGATTTTCTAGGTCCTTCATATTTTCTTATGAATTTGAGAATCAGCCTGTCAATTTCTGAGAACTCCCAGTGAGGTTTTGATGGAATTAATGTTTGCCATGTTTTACATATGGTTGCTTGCTAAAAATTAGTAGTATACAGAAGAAAATAGCTTAGCTTTCAAAAGTGCTTACTCAAGGAAAATGCAAATGATTAGTTAGAGAGTAATATGGAAAACATTTGGCCAACAGGTTTTTTATCAATTAATAATTTTCTTCATTAAAATACATAAATCCAGCAATAACTCTTAAATAAAAGAAATACAATATTGTCTAACTCCCTTTTTGTATCTAGCTTTACATCATTAAGATGTCTTTCTCACTAGACTACAGGTGAAAATCAAAATGTTAGTGCAAATTAACAATGCTTGCTATAA
This sequence comes from Delphinapterus leucas, assembly GCF_059928025.1. Taxonomy (NCBI): domain Eukaryota; kingdom Metazoa; phylum Chordata; class Mammalia; order Artiodactyla; family Monodontidae; genus Delphinapterus; species Delphinapterus leucas. The sequence goes on along the minus strand of NC_143136.1, from coordinate 47,977,514 downwards.
TAAGCATAGCATAAACAATTCTTTTATTTTTTTAACATCTTTATTGGAGTATAATTGCTTTACAATGGTGTGTTAGCTTCTGCTGTATCACAAAGCGAATCAGCTATACATATACATGTATCCTTCCTCTTGCATCTCCCTCCCACCCTCCCTATCCCACCCCTCTAGATGATCACAAAGCACTGAGCTGATCTCCCTGTGCTATGCAGCTGCTTCCCACTATCTATTTTACATTTGGTAGTATATATATGTCCATGCCACTCTCTCACTTCATCCCAGCTTGCCCTTCCCCCTCCCCGTGTCCTCAAGTCCATTCTCTACGTCTGCATCTTTATTCCTGTCCTGCCCCTAGGTTCTTCAGAGCCTTTTTTTTTTTTTTTAGATTCCATATATATGTGTTAGCATATGGTATTTGTTTTTCTCCTTCTGACTTACTTGACTCTGTATGACAGACTCTAGGTCCATCCACCTCACTACAGATAACTCAATTTCATTTCTTTTTATGGCTGAGTAATATTCCATTGTATATATGTACCACCATATGACCCAGCAATCCCACTACTGGGCATATAGCCTGAGAAAACCATAATTCAAAAAGAGTCATGTACCACAATGTTCACTGCAACTCTATTTACAATAGCCAGGACATGGAAGCAACCTAAGTGTCCATCGACAGATGAATGGATAAAGATGTGGCGTAAACCCTTCTTAATTTTCTTATTGTTCATTAATGAGACAGCAACACATTTTTTTTATATATTATTATATTCATTATAAACATATAGCACTCTTATTCTTCTCAGATGCCCCACTGAATGAGTTTGATGATGCAGTTCTCAAGAGAGAGAAATATATAGTGCTGTGTGGCTAAAAGCAAATTTTCTTTAAATAGATTATCTCTTTCATAGACTGAAAAGTACATGCAGTTCTTATAAACATTTAAATTCTGTTTAAGTAGTAGAATAACAATTTGACAATATACTTCAAACATTTTTTAGGTTTAAGTAGATACATTTATAAACAGTCAAAAAATATCTGTCAGCTCTTTTGGTCTACAATTATAATATATAGACTTAATAGAACAGCATCTCTGAACACTTGTACCTTTACTGGCTGGAATGACAACAGGAAATCATGTTGAGTGGAACCTAGAGAAATATGCTTAAGTATTCTGCTGTCTAGGGAGCAAAGGCTCTGAAATATCTCAGTCTGGCACTGTTCCCACTGAGTGAGCTGAAAAGGTCAGGCAAGGGTCTTTAGGGAGCTGGAAGGGGTCAGTGTTTATAGGTATGTTGGGTTATCTGTCACTCAGTTTCTCTGGATGATCAGTTTGAGATTTCCCACTGGCTAATCATCTTTCATAGTTATCATATCTAGACTGACACATATTATCTGAAACTCTGACCATTTCTTACTACATCCACTGTGAGTAACCACCACCATTTCTCAGCTGGGTCATTATTATAGATTCTTAACTGGTTTTTCCTCGCATTTCTATGTCTGTTCTCTACTCAAAAGCCAGAGTGAGGCTTAGAATCATTATCCAGATCATCTCATTCTATTTTTCAAAACCATTCAGTGCCTCTCCATCTCACTCAAAGCAAAAGCCAAAGTTCTCACATGGTCTGAATGACCCTCCAAGGTCTGTGCTTCTCAGTATAAGTTTTGTCCCTGCTTCTCTCAAGACAGTATTAAAGGCCACAAGAATGAGTCAACATAATTCTACAGTCTGACATTTTTCTACTTAGTTCTCCAAACATCCAAACTCTGTAGGCCTATGATATACGTCTTTCCACAACACACACACACACACACACACACACACACACACACACAGAGATAATTTAACCAGGTGCTTAATTACCAAATAAGGATTGCCAAATGCCCACTTGTTAGTGAATGTATTGGGTTGGTCAAAAAGTTTGTTCATTATGTTATGTAAACGTAACATCTTATGGAAAAAACTGAACGAACTTTTTGACTAACCCAATATATTCCCATCCTTCTGACAACTCCAAAAATTTCATACTTTAGAGCTTGTCAGAGGTAACAGCCTACTTGCAAGTATCAGATTAAGTATTAGGAAACTTTTGACTGCAAATGATGCCAGTACATCTCAGACTAGCTCTAAGAAAAGAAAATATAGTGCCAAAATTGAGACTTTGAAAGGAGAAAATGAATTCAGGTCTCTCTTCTCCTATTGACTTGGCTTTGCTTCCTACTGTGCAGGGCTCCTTTTGTGAGCTCTACAGATGGGCTTCCATCATTCAAATAGGTGAGATGACCATCAGAGTCCTCAACATCACATCTCATAGTTTAGCAGGTTTAGAGGGGGTTTTCTTCCCTCTTTCCTGGTTTATTAAAGTTAATATTTGAGAGTATATCTCACTGGCACTGTTTAGATTACATGCATAATTCTTTGACAAACACTGTTAAGAAAGAGAAGTCATAATTGGCCTGATCTTGATCACTGTTCCCGTAAAACCTGGAAGTGCCTTACCAGGATGACATAACAGGTAAGACAGTAATTCCCCAAAGGGAAGGATGCTACACAATGGGAAGAGAAAAATTCTCTGATATCTTGCTATGATATCATATATTTGCACTTTCAATGTTAAGATATGGAAGCTAGTAGCATTTGCCAAATTCTGCATCTTTCACTATAATAAGAATTTCTACTCTGAACAAAAATGCAATGTCATCCATCCCAAACCTGAAGAAGGAAACAGATATCCAGGTATGGGAAGCATAAAGAATCCATCAACAGAAGAATGGATAAAGAAGGTGTGGTATATATATGCAATGGAATATTACTCAGCCATAAAAATGAATGAAATATTGCCCTTTGCAGCAATGAGGATGGACCTAGAGAATCTTATGCTTAGTGAAATAAGGCAGACAGAAACAAATACTGTATGTTATCACTTATATGTGAAATGTTGAAAATAAACTAATGAATATAACAAAACAGAAGAAAAGTGCAATATTTTTATAGAAAAAAATAGCAACAGGCTAAGTACTGAAGTTTTGCTCTTAAGAAACTTTATGGGTGACCCATACCAATGAGAAGTTGGGGACTACTGTGCTATTTATGAAAATATTATATGGCTTAAAGCTATACATGGATAAGGTCTCAAAATGTTTAAATTCTATGATACAAATGGAAACAAACTGCTATAACTATTAATAGAAAGAGGAAAGGTTGTTGGATCCAAGAAGAGTTTATAAATTTTTCAATATAAAAAACAATCAATTATAACACAGTGGCATAAATAAATTAATTAATTAGTCAATTCACCTAACAAAAAATACATAACACCTTTATACATATTTTTAAAATTCAATTAAAGAACAGAAAAAAATACCTATATAAATGCAGACATATACCATTTTCATAGTGATGAAAAATATCAATACTGTAAAGATGCCATTCTCTCCAAAATAATTTAAGTATATATTTAAATAAGTAAATTTAATTTATAAATGTAAAGAAATATGAACAAAATATGCAATTTCATAAAGGGGTCCTAAAATTTACATGAGAAAATAAATGCCCACAGTGAGCAAAAGCAATTGAAAAGAACACACATAAGAGAAGTCAAGGAAAATGCACCCTAACAGCTATTAAGCTAGCTGAAGCCATTGCAATTAAGACAATAAGGAACTGATATAGACAAACAGACCAAATAGAATCCAGAAATAAGTATGATTTATGTAGAGGTATCATCACAAATAAATGTGAAAATAATAGAATGTTCAATAAATTATTTGGGGAAATTTAACTCACTTTAAGAAAAAAAATATGATGCTATTATCATTAACTCACATCATAAATGAAAATAAGCCCCAGGTAGATTAAATGCCAGATATGACAAGCAAAATTATAAAGCCTGGAAGATAAAGCTGAGATGATTTATGGAGTGGGAAGGATTTCTTATACAGGGCCTAAAACGCAAGATCTAAGATAATTTTTAATGAATTTTACTACAAAATATAAATACATTTTATTTAGTTACTATAGCTTTGATCAAAACAATCTCCATACCCATATAAATTTATCAATAATAATTAAGTAATTAATAAGTTAAAATATAGAAAATACTATTGGGAATATAAAAAGTAAATAAGACAAAAATCTCTATTTTCAAGTAGTTGACATGTGCATGGATAATAACTAAAATTCCAAGTAGAATCTGATAGATTTTTTTAAGATAACTCAAATTACTGATCATTTTTCCCACCTTGTATGTTTTAAAGCATAATTTGTATGTGTTATCTTCTCCCTATTTCAGAGAATTCATTATAAATGGTACATTCAATAATTTTTATGTTTTCATTTATGATAGTACCAGTCAAACTTACTAATATGTTTGTAAAACTGCTTCAAAGAATCTATTTCCACTTAACTTTAACCTAACCTAAATAGGTTAGGTTACAATAGCTTTTTGGCTAACAAATCTGTGTGTTTTAATTACTGTTGTTAAAAGTGTAAAGGCTTTTCTCCCTCATGATTTTATTATGAAAATATCTACCTAAGCCATATACCATATGGGCCACACTAGAGAAAATTTATTTAATATGTTATAAAAGGCTGTACTCCTCTCTTTAATTAGGACTTTAATGCCAACAACAACCACTGCATCTTAAGTTAGCCACAAAATTATCAAATGCAATGCTTAGATTTAATTAAACGTTTTATAATCTCTTTTAACCTGGCAAAGATGTTCGCCCTTTTCCTAAGTCCAGTTATAAGAATAGAATGGTAAATAACTAATAAATTAGAATTAGGTTTATAATTTTATTTCCAGAAAAATTACATGTTTTTAATATGCATTTCAGCTTATCTGTAAATAACCTAAAAGTGATGTCAAAATCTTACCAGGTAATATCCCTTCTGTCATATTCAAGTATAAGCTGGTGGGTGCTGTGTGTCAAATGACCACAATTTTCCGAAAACATACAACATAATGAATCACATATTTTAAATGTTCATTAAATACCCATTTATTGTCATTTCTCTTAAGACAAAGATAACATGTACTCATTTGTGGAATATTGTAATAACCTTCTGTTATTTTTAAGGTAAAATGAAGCAAGCTCAAAATTATCAAAAAAGATGAGTTTATTTGGGAATAGCAGAGGAATTACAATTCCAGACACACAAACAGGTGTATCTGCTGAGGGTTTAGGGTAGGCTCTATATATGGTTAGGGAACATAACGAAGGGAGAGTGCAGTTGGAATCTGTTAAAATCAAAAACAAATGGAGACCAGATGTGAAAATTCCCTGAGCAGACAAAACCAGTCCAGACATATAAACAAAGCTCAATTCAGCTTATTTTTCAAGACCAACGAGACCTGGCTCATTTCTTGTTCATGCCTCTGGAAATCATAAGCAAACTTTCCCAAGGTTGATATGAGGCAACCCCTAACCAACTCCCTATCATTTAAGAAAATTCCAATATTATCAGTCATCTGTAAATCAGGCATTTATGGAAATCAGTCTCTCAGTCCTTAAGTTTTGTTTTCTTAGGGCACATGCATGACATTTTCCATTTTATACTCTCTGGTTCCATTTCAGATTGACATTCTTTCTAACTATACTCTCCACCACCAGCTTCTCTCCTTTGAATTGTCCCAGCATAGCGCTGCTTGCTTATTCTTTCAAAAGCACCCTCAAATGATTTCTCTGTTCAAGAGTCATCAGTTCTCCGCTGCCTATAGAAAAATGTCTACACTCATTATCTTACTTAATGTCTTTTATAACCTTGCCCAAATAGTTTTTCAATCGAATTTCCCAATACTATCGTACAGGAAATTTGCATTTAAAGACCAAGTGTCTACTTACCATCACATAACTCACTTGTAATTTAACTCAAATCATTGAGTACCTACTATGTGCCAGGTACCACCTTAGCACCCTTGTTCATCTCTTGTATAATATGACATCGTTCGGTGATTTTAATTATTAAAAGTCTATGGGTCTTTCATGTCCCAGAACAGACACCATCTGTACCATGATACCTGTCCTAATTGCTTAAACTCAGTCATCTCTACTTGAGCCAAGAACCCATATTCTGTACAGTCGGAAATACTGACAAAGCGTACTTCCTTGTGTAGTGTTGTATATTTTCTTATAGTGTTATTTTATGTTTTGATATTTATTGGTTTATTTTACTATAATTCACATGTATATGTTTTGCAGAAAAAGATAATTGGTCCCTACAGTGCAGAGACAAAATATGGAATATGAATAAAATACTGTTCCTGCTTTCAAGTGCTTATCAACCCCAAATAGATATTAGATGACCTCACAAATACTTTTCTCTGCTATAAACATCAATAGGCATCCAGCATATCAATACACACACACACACACACACACACACACACACACACACACGGAACAGTCACATTAACTTCAAGAAAATACTTCTCTATAATTTATTTACTTTTAAGATGTATGAGAATTGAAACCATTTACCAGTACATGCACAGAGCTTACCATCTATACTAAAATGACTTCTAGTTTTTCACCGTCTTCATCAGCACAACCAAGTGGTCATAAAGCAGTTACGGCTTTTGAGCTTTTTTTGGTTGTGTTTTCCAGGAAACTCTTGCCCAGGAAGAAAAAAGTTACAAATAATTTTATTATTCATTTCAGGAACAGTTCCTGAGAGACCTATTTCATTGAACATCAGATTACTGAGCATTTTAATCAATAATCTCAAATGACTGTTTTCTTTCCCAGACTCTTATTTTTTTTATTGAAGTATAATTGACATACAACATTATATTAGTTTCAGGTGTACAACATAGTGATTTGACATTTATATATATTACAAATTAATCACCACAATAAGTCTAGTTACCATCTGTCACCATACAAAAGTAATAGAGTATTACTGACTGTATCTCATATGTTGTACATTACTTCCCCATGACTTATTTATTTTATAACTGGAACTTTGTACCTCTTGATTCCCTTCACCCATTTTGCCCACCACCCAACTGACCTCTTCTCTGGCAACCACCAATTTGTCTTCTGTATCTATGAGTCTGATTTTGTTTTTTTTTGTTGTTGTTCAGTTGTTTTGATTTTTAGATTCCACATATGAGTGAAATCATATGGTATTTGTCTTTCTCTATCTGACTTATTTCACTTAGCATAATACCACATTTTCTTTATCCATTCACCTATCAATGGACACTTAGGTTGCCTCCACATCTTGGCTATTATAAATAATAGTGCAATGAAATAGGGGTGCATATGTCTTTTCAAATTAGTTTGTTTGTTTTCTTTGGATAAATACCCAGAAGTGGAATAATTAGAACTACCATATGATCTTCTAAACTCTTTCAATCCCTTTCCTCAAAACCCTCACTTTGTTGTATCCATGAGGCCTAAACTATCATATCATAATCTTTACCCAATCCTAATCAGACTATACTATCAAAAAGTTCATAAATTTCACAACTCTGTGTCTCCCCTTGGAGATGCTAAGACTCTATCTAGGTAGTGCTCACTCTTATCACAGAAAGTAATGGACTCACCTTTGTCTTATTAACAAATTATTTCAGTGGTATTTTGGGGAGGCTAGTATTTTACATTTGTCATCATTATATATTATGTATTCATTTACAGTCTGTGTTCTTAGCTAGAAATTAGAAATTAAAACTAAAATCCCTAAGAGTAATTTGAGAGACTAAAGATTCTTGGTGCATAAGGTATGATGCAGAAAGGAATAGACCATATGCTTAGGAAAAAATTATATTTGATGTTTGAAACTTATTTTAACACCTGAAGAGAAATTTTATATCTTGGGATTTACTCTCTCTGCATTCTGACATATCTTGATTATAAAAGTTATTTAAAAACAAAGTGAAAGGGCTTCCCTGGTGGCGCAGTGGTTGAGAGTCCGCCTGCTGATGCAGGGGACACAGGTTCGTGCCCCAGTCTGGGAAGATCCCACATGCCGCGGAGCGGCTAGGACCGTGAGCCATGACCGCTGAGCCTGCGCGTCCGGAGCCTGTGCTCCGCAACGGGAGAGGCCACAACAGTGAGAGGCCCGCGTACCGCAAAAAAAAAAAAAAACAACAAAGTGAAACAAAAACTCAAAAGGCATAAGCACTTTGTGTCCACTTAAAGGTAAATAAGGATAGTTACGAACCAAAATTCTATCTCAATCTCTAATTGAGCCACATGGAGAAAGAAAGCTAACAGGAAATAAATTATTTGGGGGAATCATCATAACTAATCTTGGAAAAAATGTGAGAATTATTCAAGTGAAAGACCAGGCTCAGAAACTGTCTTTTTGTTCACACACTGTCTATAGCACTGTGTCTCAAATATGCTACATGGACTGCATTCTTTCGCCTGGTAACAGTTGGGGTTAATGTGAGACGACCACATGCCAACTCTTTACTTTCTATAATTAAGGGTTCAGAAACATTGAAGAAGAGTTAGAGAAACAGGATAGGATTGATGGGACTTCTCCTGGCCTTAGTTCCCTAACAGATGTAAAGTTGCTGGTAATCCTGCCCAAGCATGATAGAGTCCAACCAGATTTGAGGAAAGTCAGTAATTACTGGCATTAGGTCTTTAGTAATCCAAGTGTCCAGCCCAGCAGAGGGTGGAGGTTTTGGAGAATATACAAGCTTATTTCGTTCACTTAAGGGAATATGAAACTCTATTATTAGAGAGGCCATACCTTCACCAATGGGCAATATATAGAGTTCACAGGTATCCTGAGAGCCATGACTGCTTCTTCCCATCCAATGTCTCAAAAAGCACAACCCTCATGAACATATACTGGCACATATCATCTCTAAAATAAAATGGACTTAGGTTAAACTGCATTGCAGTTAATGACTTAGGTTATCATGCAATGAGGACAGGAAAGAAAGCTGTATGGGAGTGAGAGCTTGAAGTTAGGAAAACTGCAGTTTTAGACAAATAACAGATGAAAACTCAGCACTCTAGGGAAACAATGTTGGGCTTCTGGAAAGCTACTAAAGAAGCCTTAAAAATTGTTAGTTTTTACCAAAAAAAGAGAAGAATTATACCTATGGGAGCCTGGGAGTAAAGAAGAAAATTTTAAAGGCATTTGTCTGAATCATTTACTGTCATTTCTAAAGGATGTAAACATTTCTAAAAAAAGTACATATTCACAATTTTAGAATTTGTGGATTAACCCCTTTGTATTACAGATGAGGAGCAGACAGCCAGAGTTTAAGTGACATATCCAAGGTTATATAGATAGAAACAAAGCTGTTCAGGAATAGAACCTCAATTCTCTTACCCTTGAGAAAGGCTTTTTCCCCCTCTACAATATCACACTCTCTATTTCAATCAATTAAATTGTGTTCTGAATATTCATTATACAATCAAAAAACATTTTAAAGAATCTACCAGCCACTGGGCTAAGTACGAACAATGGTGATCAAAATGGGTATGCCTCCTCCCCTCATGACCCTTACAGTTTGATATTATGAGAAGGAAATAATGGTAGAGTACACGTATCAGGTCCCATAGTGCTTCAAATAAAGTTGGGGAAGTGGGACTTCATGACTAAATGCAGACTAAAGGAATACACAGGGGGAGGCATAGTTCTTTAAGTCAGAAACACAGATAGTGTTTACATTTTACACTTAAAGAGAATGGAGAAGGCATTGCTAGCTAGAATGGTAACATGAGCAAAGAAAAGGACAACTGGGTGAAAGAAAGCAATCTTGCATTGCTTTATACTTAAAATTCTTTTTACATATCTACATAATTTAATTTTTAGAAATATCTGTAATTTAGTTTTAATTTTTTTGTATTTTGTATTTAAAATAGCTTAGATTTAGAAAGGCAATTAATGTGTTCAAGTCAGCTAAGCTAAAAAATGCCTAAACTTGGACTAGACCATAGGTTTTCTGATTTCAAGTCCAGTGCTTTTCTACTATAGTGTTGCATAAATCACAGCTCAGATACAATTTCCTGAAGCAAACAATCACAGTTGATGTTGTGCCTGATTTGTGTAACAAAAATTGGATCCGGTAATAGAAACGCCAACTCACAATCTTAATAACCTAATCATTCAGATCTGAAATTTGTTTTTCAAAATGTGTGACAAATTAGTTTGAAGTAATAATTTATTTGCTTTTTCCCCAAATTTTCCAATATGTGTTGTAATTCTATCACTGTTAATTGGACATTTGATGTTAATAACCATTTTGAAAACCTCAGTATATTTGAATTATATAGCTAAAAGATAAACCAATTTTTCGCTACATTTCCCTATTAAATAAATACTTATTACTAGGATAATCTAAGAAGGAATATATTTGAAGACCAGAAATTAGTTATAGAATAGAGAAAAAATTATCTAATCTTTATTGCATACATTATCCTATACTATTAATTTTAATCCCTGTATTTATATTATAGACAAAGAAACGTATAGAATGAATAAAAAATAAATTTATAAATAGTCAATAATGACTCACAAAGGCTGCTGCTATGAGACAAATGATAGAATTGACCTATTTTCCCTTTTTCATATTTTTAAGTATTTTATACTTTAGTCATATTCCTATATACAGAACTATCAATATACACCAGTTCTTAAAAGTAAAATAAGGTTTGCAATAGGGAAGAATGACTCTGACTCTATATGGGTCTGTTTCTTTAACTTTCTATTGTTTTTGCTACAAGTTAATTACTAAAGAGATGTTGCCTATAGTTTAAAGTATACATAATGGCCTATCCCTGGGAACCCTGCCTCCCATACAATGAGGTTAAACTAAAATACCTTTGTTTAGCTCACAGGAAACATCTTGACCAGGCTTACCTGTGAATAGCTGCAGGAAAGAAGAAATTAACACATCCCATCTGGAGTCTGGTGGGAACCAGGAAATATCTGCAACAACTTATCACCTTTTTTTTACTCACCTCCCCGCCTTTGTTCTATAAAAGAAACTAGCATCCAAACTCAGGCAAGATGGTTCTTTGGGACACTTGTCCACTATCTTCTTCATCAGCCAGCTTTCAGAATAAAGTCATTTCTTGCCCCAACAACCCATCCCTCCACTTATTGGCCGGCCGTGTGGCAAGCAGTATGAGCTTGGACTTGGTAACAAGTTCACTCCCTTCCTCTACTGAAAAATGTGTAATATTTCATACCAATGACCATTGAACAGAGTACAGAAAGTAAGACAGAAAGAGTAAGAAAGGAAGAAAGCAAGCAAGCAAGAAAGAAACAAGAAAAAGAAAGAAAGGGAAAGAGAGAAAGAAAGTTAGACATCACAGACTCTTGGATTATGAATTTGGTTTTATGACCTTTATGTTTTTAATAATTTGATACCAGGTTATAAATGCTCAGAATGTGAAATGATGAAAGCAGAAAAAATATTAGAGGGATGTTTATTACATACTTAACATCTGAGAAGCCTATATTTTTAAAAATCCTTACATAAAGAGTATATATATATATATATATATATATATATATATATATATACATATATAACTAGTTAATGTAGAAAGAAAGAAATAGTTGCTAATTTGTGGCCATTTCTATTATTAAGCTAATGGAGCACTTAACTCAAGCATAAACTAACTTTTTTACTGCTTTATATATCTAATATAACTTTAGAGCTTGTAGTTTACAATGTTTATAGTCTACTTTTTATCATATGAATGGCCCTGTTAGTACATAAGCATTTACAGTCTTAGTTATAGATGATGAACTGCAGGCTTCAGTGGTTAAGTGATTTTCTTAAGGCTACTTAACTAGTAAATAGTAAAGTCTAGATCCAACCATATCTTCTGAATTTAAAGGCAAGGCACGTTCTATTATAAATAATTCCTCTGAAAATGAGTTTTCATTACTTAGTAGTCATAATCAAGGCACATATGCTCACTAATTATTAATTCTAAGGATAGAATTCAAAACAGTCTAATGATTACTGAATTAGTTGCTATGAAAAGCAACTTGAGCATGCTTGAAAATTTTCAAATGCCTGGTTCTGCTCCAGATATCAAGCATGTTACCTACCAGAGAAATAGCTCTCTCTTAGCTATAAAATTTTGCTTCTCATCTCTTAGAATTCACCTAAGACTGGTGAGGAACAGAAGAACTCATCATTTCTTTTTCTCATTTCCAAAGCTCTATTTTCTGCAAAGAGGATAAATCCAAAGTGGAATATCCCCTGAGGTGAACCCCATATTACAATATTGCCATGAAATGATGGTGTAAAAAAAGATGAACACATAAAACAGGAGAACCTCTAGGAGATGTTTCCTTAAGGATGTGATATTGAGTTGAGGTTTGAAGGATAAGATCAACAGAATAGTGAAAATGTTTTAGGCAGAGAAAACAATGTGGACAAAGACCCTCTGACAAGAACATATGACACATTCAAAGAAATATTAAAAAGTCTACATGACTGGCTCAGACAGGAAAAACATGATGGATGTTGTGATAAACTTTTGACATAATTTCTCACTGCAGTTTCTCTATTGTCTATTGCATCTGCCATTTGTGGCTTTTCTTTCTTTCTTTTTCTTTTTTGTCCTGTTATCCTAGTCCTTTTAGTCTTTTATTTTCAAAAAATGGAAAATGAAACCCATTATCAGATAGTAAGTAAATTTATTAAGCTTCCAAGAACTGTACTAATAAGTAAAATATATACAGAATAAAGCACTCTTTCACATATTTTCTTTTGTTTTGTATTAAGTAGTTCAACATTTTAACTGTCATGCTTATTTAAGTTAACACAATCATTCAAAAATCATGATGATTCTGAAAATATAACAAGACTCTTTTTGTAATAATTTTATAGTCCATAAATAATGTATATTCACTTAGTAAAGATTAAATGAATTCAAAGCAAAAAATATCTAGATAATCATGTTACTCACTGAAGTCCATTAGAGAGAAAGTGAGAAACAGAGAGTTAATAAATGAATAACTGCCAAATAGAGAATATTTTGAAACCAGCTAGTAGAAAATATCAGAACTGGATATATAAATATATTTACAATTCCCATGGAGTGTATAGAATTTTCTAAGAGAATTTGGCACATCTCTTAGGTATCCAAATAACAAAATCTTGAAGTAAATGTAAGTTTCAGAACAGGCCTGTTGCAGGTGAGATGTGAATCATCCCTAGGTTTCTCATTATAGACTGTATAGGAGTCAGGAAGGAAGAAATAAAGTAGGATATCTGCTTCTTAATCTTCTGAGACCTAGTTGTATAAACCAGAACTCTGGACTGAAGATGTTGCAGAATGGAGAAAAAAGGTTGAGAAAGAAGCACCTTTGTAACTACTGACCCAAGTCACTTGAAACCAGATAAATAAATTTCCACTTGGGAGAACTATGAAAGCAATAAAAACTCCTGCAGATAAAAAAAGGGGACACCAAACATGAGGGCAGACATGTTACCCCAGGGAGAGGACCCAGTAGATGTGGTGAAAAAGTATCCTTATAGAGTACAACCTAACTAAAACTTTCAGATGATTCTTATCATTCTCCCCAAATTGCCCCCACAAATTCTTGACGTAAATATAGGCAAAGTTTAAAAAATTGTCACTGATATGAACAAAGTAGCAGTTTTGTTTTGAAATCTCCCGTTCAAACTATTGATGTTCTTTCTTAGTATATAGGACAACACACTTAACAACAAACACACAAGCACACACAAACAAAAAACACTTGGGGAGAAAAACCAAAGAAAGAATGAAAACACACACACTTGAAACTAGAACACGCTAAGAGGAAATCTTCAAATTCTAAATGCTAACAGAAACAACAGAGAACTTTGGAGACATCAGGAAGCAGCAATGGGAGTGACAGTAGAATGGGGAAAGAGAGAAAGGCATTGAATGGCAGATATCCAAAATCAGAAGCAAAAGTGAGCTTTCACCTCATGTTGCATTTGCACAGGATGTGAGCATATGTGAAGGGATAGAGAGAAAGTGTAGAAATAACCCAGTGACACAAAGTTGGCAGACCTCATAAGGTATGAGGAATAAACATCTTCTAAAACAGAGGAACAGGGATTCCCTGGTGGCGCAGTGGTTGATAGTCCACCTGCCGATGCAGGGGACACGGGTTCATGCCCTGGTCCAGGAAGATCCCACACGTGGAGCAGCTAGGCCCGTGAGCCATGACTGCTGAGCCTGCGCGTCTGGAGCCTGTGCTCCGCAATGGGAGAGGTCACAACAGTAAGAGGCCCGCGTATTGCAAAAAAAAAAATAAAAATTAAAACAGAGGAACATAGCTTAAAAGGAGGGGTAGGAATTTTGGAGATAACATCCAGGGAAGGAACTAGAGAACACAGGAAGCTCCCCAGAACATGACTGAGTTCATAAAAGTCAGAAGCAGGTTAGCTACCAATTGGCACAGCACTTAAAGAGAATAACTGCCCCCACAAAGTTCCCTGGGGGTAACTTCCTTGCCTTCTCCCCTTATGCAAAAAGCTGGTATAGAAAAATTAAACTTGGAAGCAGATTCTAGGACTAAGTTAACTGTTAAGAAACAGGCAAAACTCAGTTTCTTAGAAAAATAAAACATTTACAGAAACAAGGTCAAAATTTTAAGTCACACGGGAGATGACAGACCTGGTTAATAGTTAAGTAGAGAACATAAAGGACAGAAATAAAATAGTGAGCAAACTGAAACAAAAATAAACATTAAAAATTACTAGTAAGAAATTGATCACTGAATAGGGAAAGGATAGCCACTGTATGTATACTTGGAGTTTCCAAAGAAAAATATTAAAACAGCTGGAGAGAACAAATGTTTAGTAATACAATTCAATAAATTCCTATAATAATAGACTAGAATATGATGTTGAAAGGGCACTTTTTGTGACGGAGAAAGTTAACCAAGAGTGTTGAACACCAAGTCAAATGTTAGAGAAATATTTAGATTTTTTAAATAAAATAATAATTTTTGGTTATTAGGCCAAAAGATCAACTCATATATTTCAGAGAAAAGGACTATGACTAGTATAAAATTTCTCTGCATTAACATTCAACATACACTAAGACAGGAGTGTGCATACTTTGGGATGAATATGACCACGTTTGCATTTGGGAGGGTAGCTATAGGACTGACTACATAGAAAAATTCTAGAATTAAGAAAATATTAAAATTAAGAAAACAGTTTATAGTTTAACAGTAAAAGAGACATAGCTAAAGAGAGAATTAGTGAACAAGAAGAGAGTTCACAAACAAATATACCAACTAAAACATAGAGCAGGAAAAGAGAATTACAGAAAAAAAAAGTTAAGAAATACACAGGCTATGGTGGAAAAGTATAACATAAAGTATAAATAAAACACTAAAAGGAGAAAAGATAGATAATGGGGCAGAAGAAATATTTGAAGGTTTTTGGGTAAGAATTTGTAATACCAATAAAAGACATTAACCTATATATTCTATAAGAACTAGGAACACCAAAGAGGAAAAACATGATAAAAACCATACTTAGGACATCATAATAAAATTTCTGGAAAAAAAAAAAGAAAAATATTTTAAATGCAGCAAGGAAAAAAAAGATAGTTCTGCTATAATGAGACATATGTGTTCCTATAAATCATTGTATTATGCAAAATTACATAATAAAGTCCACAGGGATTATGGGTCAACAGGGCTGCAGGCACAATATTCAAAAACTGTCAGTGACACATTAAAAAAAAAACAACAACAACATGGGACTCTAATAAAACAGCAGTACAATTTTATACACATTAAATGATTAAGAAACACATAAATACTATAATAAATATGGCACTTTGCCTTGAAAAATACCCAAAGTTTGTGAAAGAAACTGTGGGAAGAGTTGCAGCTAATACACAATCTTATGAAAATTAAAAAAAACAAAGCAGCTCTCTCTGATTATCAGTCCTTTCAATACCTACTTTCTAGAATTATTTTGAGTATAAAATATAAGCAAATTGCTTAGAAGAATGCCTGGCACTTTATGTGTTCACTAATTGTCATTAGTCATCAAGGAAATACAAATAAAAACCACAGTATGATAGCACTTCATACCCAATAAAATGGCTGAAATAAAAAGGATTGACTATGCCTAGTGGTGACAAGGATGTGGAGCAACTATAATTCTTATATATTTTAGATGAGAGTGTAAAATGTTACAACTACTTTGGAAAACCTTATACAATTAAACATATATTCATTCTATGTACCAGAGATAGCAATTCATGGATATATACCCAAGAGTACATAATGTATATACTAATAAAAGATTTGTAAACTAATATTCATAACATTTTTATTCATAATAGCTAAAAACTGGAAACAACACAAAAGTCCATTGACAAGAGAATAAATATGAAAGTTTTGGCATATTCTTACATTGTGATAGTACTCAGTAATAAATAATATAAATTACTGCTTTGTGAAACACCACAGAAAATTCAAAAATATATATCATGGATGAATTTTTTTAAAAAAACAAAACATTGCTGAGTGAAAGAAGCCAGATGAAAAAATTTTACAACACAATTTATATGTAGTTCCAGAACTGAAAAATCAAAGCTGTAGTGATAAAAATCAGATCAACGGTTACTCAGAGGCCAGGGCATTGAAAGAAAAAGTTCAGGAGGACCTTTCAATGATTATAGAAGTAATTTTTATCTTGAGATTGTGGTTCCACAAGTATATAAATTTGTCAAAACTCATCAAATTGTAGTCTTAAAATCTGCTCATTTTAATTTATGTAAACTTTACCTTGGTAAAATTGATTTAAAAGATCTGAAAACAACCCAAATATCCATCAACAAAAGAATGGATAAAACATTTGGAGTATACTCATATAATGGAATACTCCTAGGATATAAAAATGAATGAAGTACTGATTCATGCAACAATTGGATAAATCTGAAAAACATTGTATTAAGTATAAGAATCCAGAAACAGAGCACCTGATGTATAATTGCATTAACATGAATTTCTAAAACCAGCAAACGAAGCTAAGGTGCTAAAAGTCTGAATGGTGATTGCTTTGGGGTGGTTTTGGGAGATTAGACAGAAAAGGGAAAAGCATAAATTTCTGAGATGATGGGAATGTCCTATATCTCGATTTGACAAAGCTTGTTAAACATACAATCAAAATTTTAAAATTTTCTTGCAGGCTAATTATACTTCAATGATAAACAAGAACATACATATCTATGGATGTATGTCTTTGAAAAGAAATACAATAAAAATAAAAGTTCAAACTATGTTTTTAGTAGTCTTAAACTAGTATGTAAACTAACTGACGTTTCTAGTAAACATAGAAACTGATGTTTACATAGAAACTGATGTTTCTATGTAAACTAACTGATGCATAAAATTCAAGTTCTCTGACAATAAATTCAAAACTGAAGAGAATAGGGAGAAAAAATTCCATTAGTCAAAGAAAACATGAATGATTTGAATTTGGGGATGGAAATATGTAAGTAATACAAAGACAGAAAACATCTTATAACTGAACATATTGGTTTACTGTCTCTCGTAGAAATTAAAAGAAAACAAAATATCAATGTACAATATTTGCTTGACGTTTTCAGAGTCAGCTTCAAAAGGCAACCTACTGTCTTATATATCAAGATCTAATCATGCAGCTCAGTGGCCTGCATCTATGCCTTTGCTGCTTGAGAGTGAATTTTGCCCATAACTATAACTAAAGGCTAAATTGGAGCTCCAATCTATCATCTGTTTAAATTTCTTTTACTCATGATGACATTAAAATTACTAGGCAGAGGGGCTTCCCTGGTGGCGCAGTGGTTGAGGGTCCGCCTGCCGATGCAGGGGAAATGGGTTTGTGCCCCGGTCCGGGAAGATCCCACATGCAGCAGAGCGGCTGGGCCCGTGGGCCATGGCCGCTGAGCCTGCGCGTCCGGAGCCTGTGCTGCGCAACGGGAGAGGTCACAGCAGTGAGAGGCCCGCATACCGCAAAAAAAAAAAAAAATTACTAGGCAGATAATGTCTATCTCTTTTGTAAGATTCCTGTGCTGCGCTTTTCCATTTTATTTAGTAGTTTTGAAAACGTGTTTACAAACCAATAATTCCCCTCCAACCTAATGTAACATTTTTCTTTTTCTCTAAATTTAAGATTATATTCGTATTTTAAGGTGAAAGACAGAAATCAGTTCAAATATAAGTTGGAAGACCCTAGCTTGACCCCAGAGGATTGTGCATCAGACCAAATGTTTGTGGGTCTTGTCTCTCCTTCACGCTATTTATCGCCTGTGTTCTACAATTTCAAACTTCCTGTAATATTCTAATTTGCAATATTCTAATTTGCAATATTCTAATTTGTTGCCACCACTCATTTATAATTCAGTCTTCATGTCATCTAATTAGTATCCAGAAATTTACACTGCCTATTTGTAGTTGTAACATAAGCTCAACCCAGACAGAATTCTCTAAATCAGTGGTTTTTAATAATTTTTGGGCTCATGGATGCTTTTGAGAGCGTGATAAAAGTATGAACTGACTCTCCCAAGGAAATATATGTGTGCACAGAGACACATATATGTGCACATTTACACGTATATGTCCACATATTTATTACATATATGTATATATGTGGATTATCAAATTATATATTCTATTGTCAAAAAAAATTTTTTTTAAGTGAAGGACCCTCCATGGATCTTGTAGGTTTTTCTGGACACCTGATTGAAGTAGGTCTCCATATTTGGTTTTACTTATTCTGGGCTCTAGCGTTTGAGCAGATACAGATTTCTCTGTATACCATTATCTGATGTAGACTTTTACTCAAAGTTTTATGAAATTGGCAGAATTTATTAATAACTAAACTGAAGAATAAATATCCAGAATAATAAGTGATATAGATTGTGATTCTAAAACCTGTTTCTAGAACACTAACAACAACAAAAAAAGCTATCATATAAATACTGACTAGGGGAAGTTTTGATAATATTAAGACCATGGAAGGGCGAATGTTTTCCTCTCTTCCTGCTGCATTAAATGTAATGAAGTCCATTGTTCAGTTTGGTAAAGGCTCCAGCCACTTCTCTACATAAGCAGAAAAAGATGATCATATTGGAACAGATCTTTAATCTTTAGAGACCTTTGAGAAGCTCTTAGTTTACACAAATTTAAATAAAATAAACACTTTGTGCAAAAAAGAAAAATTCTCAATACAGCATGACTGCACTATGCCTTGTTATTAATATTCAGGAATCTGAAGAGGATGGACCTATGTATACAGGGTATAAGAAAACTAGAAATCTTGGTAGCAAGATTAAGCAAGGAAGGAAATCACTCAGTCTCCTTCTCCCTAGGCTTCAGAGTTCTGCAAATCTGTCAGATGGATCTCAGTATCTTTGATCAAGCGATCATTTACTGCTATTTACCATCATAAATGACATTAATTGACTGACCATGAGAGAAGAGAGAGTCAGAATTTTGTGACCTTAACAAAAGGACACAGAGGTCCTCTTACAGATGATTTGATTTGGAAAAGATGATGTATAGACTTTGAAGTTTGTGGTTGGGGAATGTTAGTGGTCCAAGGAGGCTCCTCTGTTACCTACTGCTGGTTCCACTGTTCTGACTGAACCTTGACAGACACATACATTGAGAGTGGTTCCAGAGGATCAGACTCTTAAGGATAAGTTCTATGAATTTGTTCTAAGATTTATGAAATGAGATCTCTGATCTGATTAGATATAAAAGCATTAATGACTCTGCTTCCAATGGTAAAGGAGGCATGATATTCTATGACATGCATAGGAAAACAGTCACTCAAATTATCATGCTAAGATGCTTGTAATCAAGTGTCGAAAGGCAAGGCTCTGTGTGATTATGTATTCACTCCCATAGAATATTTTAGTGAACATAAACAGAATAGGGCAGATGGTTAGTTGCTTGCTTCTCTGTGGTTGCTTGCTCCAACTGTGCTGGAGGGTTTGAGAAAAGAAAATTATGCACTCGGGCCTTTAAATTCCTAGTTCAAGGCCTTAAGTAAGGGATGTGAAAGCCTCTATGACTTTGCTGAAGAAAGTCTTATTTCTGTAGCTACAGGGCCAAGACTTCTGAAAAACAAAACAAGCAAATTGAACTCCTAAACTTGTGGGGTCTCTTTTATTAAAGTTAGGTCATTAATTGGGAAGGAATGAGATTCTGACAATTGTAATGGGGTTAGAGGACAGATTCCAATATGGGAAACTTGGAATTAGGCTGAGAGAACCGCTCGGTTGTGAACATGTGCTACATTTTCTGAGAAAGAAACTTCACTCAAAAGAGCCCAAAAGGTGGAGCTCAAAGCCATGGAGAATTATTCCAAAGCCTTAAGACAATTCAAACTTCCAGCATTATTCAGTATGGACTTTAGAAATTCTATGGACCAGTGATCAACTTTAGCCTCCCATTTCCCACATTTTGAACAGGAATGCCTATAGTGGTTATCCTATATCTGCTCCACCATTGTATGTTAGGTGTATGGGGAGCAGATAACTCATCTGTTTAGTTTCACAGATCAAAAGGAAGTGTGTTCAAGAAGTTGTAAAGAAATTACACTTGAGGAGCCTCATCCATGCCTGGACCTGATTTAAAGGACAAGGCTATGGATTTTGAACTGATGCTATGAGATGAGACTTCAGGCACTCTTGGGAGGAAGAGAGTGTATTTCATATGTGGGAGGGCTGTGAACTATTGGGGCCCAAAGGGCAGATTATGGAAGCCAGCATCCAAGATAGCACAAATCATCTTACCTCCTGGAATTCAGTCTTTGCATGATCCCTTCCCCTTGCGTGTGGACTAGATTTAGACTTACATCTAATACATAAGGTTAAGTGATAATTTACTTCTGAGATTAGGTTATAAATACCTGAGGTGCATTCTTACTTCCTCCAAGATCATTTATTCTGGGTGAAGCCAGTAGCCATATGAGATTCCTATAAAAGGTCCACATACAGAGGCCAACATCCAGGGATGAATTGATGCCCTCAATCCAAAAGCCCACAAGGAACTGAGGTCTGCCAAAAATCTCTGAGTGACTTTGGAAACAAATTCTACTCTAGTCAAGCCTTCAGATGAGAATGCAGGCCCAGCTCAGAGTGTGACTGAAATAATGAGAAATCTTGAGCCAGAGTTACCCACTTAGGCTTCTCCTGAACTCATGATCCACAAGAATTATAATATTTGCAGTTTTAAACTGCTAAATTTTGGAGTAATTTGTGGTACAATATATAACTAATATAGTACTGCTAAAATGAATAAACAGAATTGTAAGAGATATAGACTGTGGTTCTGATAGCAGTATCTTAGGTTTTCTACAAAGCAAGTGAAAAGTAAACCTACCAGCCTTTTCAAGGGAAGGATAACTTTTCTGGTCTGGTTTGCATTATATATGTTGTTCACTTTTGATGATTCTCTTTAGTGGATCTAATATTCTTTTATTTCTTCATATCATCACTATTAGAATTCCACTTATTTGTTACAGTGCCCTTACTATTAAGTTCTTAGCCTTTGTATGCTCAATGCTGCAAGTACCACTTAAGAACTGAAACTTTATCAGTTGATATTCAATGCAGTCTATTTCTAATGTGTTTTACAAAATGCCAGCTTTCTGCTTTACTTGTTAACCTTAGGAATGACTATTATCTGTTTGGCCCTGCAGTTCCTAGTTCCTTCTGTAACTAATCAGTCTGTCTTTTTATTTTATTTTATTTTTTTATCTTGAACTCATACTAAAAGTAAGCCGTGTCATCTCTGCATGCTGGGGCAAATGTGAGTTTTTATTCTTAATTTTTACCAGTAGTAGGAAAAGGGAGGGAAAATATGCCTGCAATCTTATATAGTTACACAGTAGCTCTTTTACTGAAAATTTATTTGAGGGGAATAGTCTCAATTTATGCCTGTTGTCCTAGCATAATTTTTAGCATATCCTTTTACTCTAGAAAGTGTCTAGATATAAATGATAATTCTTGACAACTGCATTTTTAATCTAAAGTGTTCAATCTAAAGAGGCAGTGTTAAATTGTGATAAGGAGTGCCATTTTTGTCACCAGAAAACTGTAATGAAATTCTAATGCTATCTTTTTTCAACTTTTTTGCTCTGAGGCAAATTATTTACCTGCTCCTCGTTTCCAAAATAGAAAAAAAAAAGTAATATGAACGCATAGATTTGTTATGAGTATTTAATAAATTAATACAAGTAAAATCCTAAGAAAAGTAACTGTCATACAGTAATCAGTAAATATGAATATTGCTATGGTTAATTTTCTGTGTTAACTTGACTGGGTCATGAAGTACTCAGATATTTGGCCAAACATTATTCTGGATGTTTCTAAAAGGGGGTATCTGAATTAGATTAACATTGAAATTGGTAGACTGAGTAAGGCAGATTGCCCTGCCTAATGTGGGTGGGCTTCATCCAATAAGTTGAAGGCCTGAATAGGATAAAAAGGCTGACCCTCCCCTGAGTAACAGAGAATTCTTTCTGAATGACTACCTTCAAACTGGAACATTGGCTTTTTCCTGCCTTTGGACTTGAACTGAAAGATCAGTGCTTCCTGAGCCTTGAGGCTGCGGTCTTCAGACAGGAACTACACAATTGGCTCTCCTAGGACTCCAGCGTGCTGACTCACCCTGTACATCTTGGGAGTTGCTAGCCTCTATAACTGCATGAGCAATTCCTTTAAATAAATAACCAATCAAACTAACAAACATCTTATTGATTACGTTTCTCTGGAAAATCCTGACTACTACACGTATTACATAGTCTATGAGAAAATTGCTTAATAACCAGTTGTGTATGCTAGAGAAGGAAAAGGATATATTCTTCAACTTTTCCACCTGTAGCTTTTTAAAAGGGGAGAATTTAACACTGATCCTGAGCAAATCCATTTACAAAATGGTCTGTAGAGAATTTGATTAAATTAGCTTACAATTTAAAAATATGTAGTATACTATAATTCAGGAATTGGGTTCTCAGAATTTTGATATCGTGGTGAACATGATGACAATGATGACTACGGTTATGGAAATCAAAACAACTATTACAGTCATCATTTACCTTAATACAAAGTGACTAAGACTTGAACCCAGTAGCGAGGCAGACAATATTTTAAAATGTCAAAGAAAAAAAGGTGTTTCTTATCATTAAAATAAAAATTATTCAAATTAAAATAATAATGAAGCACAATTAACCTATTAGAATAGCAAAATATTTTCTTTACTTTTCAAGTAACAATAATTGATTTTGAACAGTATCCTGTGAAATGGGTAGTTTCTTAAGAAAATAATAAGACAGTCACACTCAAAAAACCAAATAAATAAAAATGCCATTTAATTGAACTTTAATATTCTTTGTTGTTTTCCTTGAATATAAATTAATAGAACAAATTCCAACCATTCCAACCTACTATATTGTTCTTAGTGAAGGTCTCCATTAAAATCATCCACAAAGGATAACCATTATTAATAGTTCACGTTTTTTCCTGTAAATGTTTTTCTAGATCTCTTTCTCTCTCTCCATTAGTTTATATCATTGGATCTTGCTATAGAAACTATAAAATGACTTTTTCATTTAAAAATATATAATATCGTGGGAGCTGAGGCTCGGGCTTCGGTCGGAGCGCAGGGAGAGGACTGGCAGCGTGAACACAGCCTGAAGGGGTTAGTGCACCACGGCTAGCCGGGAGGGAGTCCAGGAAAAAGTCTGGACTTGCCGAAGAGGCAAGAGACTTTTTCTTCCCTCTTTGTTTCCTGGTGCGCGAGGAGAGGGGATTAAGAGCGATGCTTAAAGGAGCTCCAGAGACGGGTGCGAGCTGCGGCTAACAGCGCAGACCCCAGAGACAGATATGAGACGCTAAGGCTGCTGCTGCCGCCACCAAGAAGACTGTGTGCGAGCATAGGGCACTCTCCACACCTCCCTTCCGGGGAGCCTATGCAGCCCGCCACTGCCAGGGTCCCGGGATCCAGGGACAACTTCCCCGGGAGAAAGCATGGCGTGCCTGTTCAACGTCACGCTGGCCTCTGCCGCCGTAGGTTCGCCCCGCACTCCGTACCCTCCCTCCTCCCGGCCTGAGTGAGCCAGAGCCCCCAAGTCAGCTGCTCCTTTAACCCCCTCCTGTCTGAGCGAAGAACAGACGCCCTCCAGCGACCTACACGCAGAGGCAGGGCCAAATCCAAAGATGAACCCCGGGAGCTGTGCGAACAAAGAAGAGAAAGGGAAATCTCTCCCAGCAGCCTCAGGAGAAGCGGATTAAAGCTCCACAATCAACTTGATGTACCTTGCATCTGTGGAATACCTGAATAGACAACGAATCTTCCCAAATTGAGGAGGTGGACTTTGAGAGCAAGATTTATTATTGTTTCCCCTTTTCCTCTTTTTGTGAGTGTGTATGCTTCTGTGTGAGATTTTGTCTGTATAGTTTTGCTTTCACCATTTGTCCTAGGGTTTTATCCGTCCGTTTTTTTTGTTGTTGTTTTGTTTTTACTTTTTAAAAAACCTTTTTTTGTAATAATTATTTTTTATTTTAATAACTTTATTTTATTTTACCTTATTTTATTTTCTTTCATCCTCTTTCTTTCCTTTCTTCCTTCCTTCCTCTCTCTCTCTCTCTCTCTCTCTCTCTCTCTCTTTCTTTCTTTCTACTTTTTCTCCCTGTTATTCTGACCCGTGTGGATGAAAGGCTCTTGGTGCTGCAGCCAGGAGTCAGTGCTGTGCCTCTGAGGTGGGAGAGACAACTTCAGTACAATGGTCCACAAGAGACCTCCCAGCTCCAAGTAATATCAAACTGTGAAAATCTCCCAAAGATCTCCATCTCAACACCAAGACCCAGCTTCACTCAACGACCAGGAGGCTACAGTGCTGGACATCCTATGCCAAACAACTAGCAAGACAGGAACACAACCCCACGCATTAGCAGAGAGGCTGCCTAAAATCATAATAAGGTCACAGACACCCCAAAACACACCACCAGACGTGGACCTGCCCACCAGAAAGACAAGATCCAGCCTTATCCACCAGAACACAGGCACTAGTCCCCTCCACCAGGGGACCCACGGAACCAACTTTAGCCACTGGGGACAGACACCAAAAACAACGGGAACTACAAACCTGCAGCCTGCAGAAAGGAGACCCCAAACACAGTAAGATAAGCAAAATGAGAAGACAGAAAAACACACAGCAGATGAAGGAGCAAGATAAAAACCCACCAGACCTAACAAATGAAGAGGAAATAGGCAGTCTACCTGAAAAAGAATTCAGAATAATGATAGTAAAGATGATCCAAAATCTTGGAAATAGAATGGACAAAATGCAAGAAACATTTAACAAGGACCTAGAAGAACTAAAGAGAAAACAAGCAACGATGAACAACACAATAAATGAAATTAAAAATACTCCAGAAGGGATCAATAGCAGAATAACTGAGGCAGAAGAACGGATAAGTGACCTGGAAGATAAAGTAGTGGAAATAACTACTGCAGAGCAGAATAAAGAAAAAAGAATGAAAAGAACTGAGGACAGTCTCAGAGACCTCTGGGAAAATATTAAATGCACCAATATTCGATTTATAGGGGTTGCAGAAGAAGAAGAGAAAAAGAAAGGGACTGAGAAAATATTTGAAGAGATTATAGTTGAAAACTTCCCTAATATGGGAAAGAAGATAGTTAATCAAGTCCAGGAAGCAAAGAGAGTCCCATACAGGATAAATCCAAGGAGAAACATGCCAAGACACATATTAATCAAACTGTCAAAAATTAAATACAAAGAAAATATATTAAAAGCAGCAATGAAAAACAACAAATAACACACAAGGGAATCCTCATAAGGTTAACAGCTGATCTTTCAGCAGAAACTCTGCAACCCAGAAGGGAGTGGCAGGACATATTTAAAGTGATGAAGGAGGAAAACCTACAACCAAGACTACTCTACCCAGCAAGGATCTCATGCAGATTTGATGGAGAAATTAAAACCTTTACAGACAAGCAAAAGCTGAGAGAGATCAGCACCACCAAACCAGCTTTACAACAAATGCTAAAGGATCTTCTCTAGGCAAGAAACACAAGAGAAGGAAAAGAAAGACCTACAATAACAAACACAAAACAATTAAGAAAATGGGAATAGGAACATACATATCAATAATTACCTTAAATGTACATGGATTAAATGCACCCACCAAAAGACACAGACTGGCTGAATGGATACAAAAACAAGACCCACATATATGCTGTCTACAAGAGACCCACTTCAGACATAGAGACACATACAGACTGAAAGTGAAGGGATGGAAAAAGATATTCCATGCACATGAAAACCAAAAGAAAGCTGGAGTAGCAATTCTCATATCAGACAAAATAGACTTTAAAATAAAGACTATTACAAGAGACATAGAAGGACACTACATAATGATCAACGGATCGATCCAAGAAGAAGATATAACAATTGTAAATATTTATACACCCAACGTAGGAGCACATCAATACATAAGGCAAATACTAACAGACATAAAGGGGGAAATCAACAGTAACACATTCATAGTAGGGGACTTTAACACCCCACTTTCACCCATGGACAGATCATCCAAAATGAAAATAAATAAGGAAACACAAGCTTTAAATGATACATTAAACAAGATGGACTTAATTGATATTTATAGGACATTCCATCCAAAAACAACAGATTACACATTTTTCTCACGTGCTCATGGTACATTCTCCAGGATAGATCATATCTTGGGTCACAAATCAAGCCTTGGTAAATTTAAGAAAATTGAAATTATATCAAGTATCTTTCCCGACCACAACGCTATGAGACTAGATATGAATTACAGGAAATGATTTGTAAAAAATACAAACACATGGAGGCTAAACAATACACTACTTAATAACGAAGTGATCACTGAAGAAATCAAAGAGGAAATCAAAAAATACCTACAAACAAATGACAATGGAGCCACGACGACCTAAAACCTATGGGATGCCGCAAAAGCAGTTCAAACAGGGAAGTTTATAGCAATACAATCCTACCTTAAGAAACAGGAAACATCTCGAATAAACAACCTAACCTTGCACCTAAAGCATTTAGAGGAATGAAGAACAAAAAAACCCCAAAGTTAGCAGAAGGAAAGAAATCATAAAAATCAGATCAGAAATAAATGAAAAAGAAATGAAGGAAACAATAGCAAAGATAAATAAAAATAAAAGCTGGTTCTTTGAGAAGATAAACAAAATTGATAAACCATTAGCCAGACTCATCAAGAAAAAAAGGGAGAAGACTCAAATCAATAGAATTAGAAATGAAAAAGGAGAAGTAACAACTGACACTGCAGAAATACAAAAGATCATGAGATATTACAACAAGCAACTCTATGCCAATAAAATGGACAACCTGGAAGAAATGGACAAATTCTTAGAAATGCACAACCTGCCAAGACTGAATCAGGAAGAAATAGAAAATATGAACAGACCAATCACAAGCACTGAAATTGAGACTGTGATTTAAAATCTTCCAACAAACAAAAGCCCAGGACCAGATGGCTTCACAGGTGAATTCTTTCAAACATTTAGAGAAGAGTTAACACCTATCCTTCTCAAACTCTTCCAAAATATAGCAGAGGGAGGAACACTCCCAAACTCATTCTAAGAGGCCACCATCACCCCGATACCAAAACCAGACAAGGATGTCACTAAGAAAGAAAACTACAGGCCAATATCACTGATGAACATAGATGCAAAAATCCTCAACAAAATACTAGCAAACCAAATCCAACAGCACATTAAAAGGATCATACACCATAATCAAGTGGGGTTTATTCCAGGAATGCAAGGATTCTTCAATATACGCAAATCAATCAATGTGATACACCATATTAAGAAACTGAAGGAGAAAAAACCATATGGTCATCTCAATAGATGCAGAGAAAGCTTTCAACAAAATTCAACACCCATTTATGATAAAAACCCTGCAGAAAGTAGGCATAGAGGGAACGTTCTTCAACATAATAAAGGCCATATATGACAAACTCAAAGCCAACATCGTCCTCAATGGTGAAAAACTGAAACCATTTCCACTAAGATCAGGAACAAGACAAGGCTGCCCACTCTCACCACTCTTATTCAACATAGCTTTGGAAGTTTTAGCCACAGCAATCAGAGAAGAAAAGGAAATAAAAGGAATCCAAGTCGGAAAAGAAGAACTAAAGCAGTCACTTTGCAGATGACATGATACTATACATAGAGAATCCTAAAGATGCTACCAGAAAACTACTAGAGCTAATCAATGAATTTGGTAAAGTAGCAGGATACAAAATTAATGCACAGAAATCTCTGGCATTCCTATATGCTAATGATGAAAAATCTGAAAGTGAAATCAAGAAAACACTCCCATTTACCACTGCAACAAAAAGAATAAAATATCTAGGAATAACCTACCTAAGGAGACAAAATATCTGTATGCAGATATTTTGCAGAAAATTATAAGATACTGATGAAAGAAATTAAAGATGATACAAATAGATGGAGAGATATACCATGTTCTTGGATTGGAAGAATCAACATTGTGAAAATGACTCTAATTCCCAAAGTAATCTACAGATTCAGTGCAATCCCTATCAAACTACCACTGGCATTTTCCACAGAACCAGAACAAAAAATTTCACAATTTGTATGGAAACACAAAAGACCCCGAATATGGGCTTCCTTGGTGGCGCAGTGGTTGAGAGTCTGCCTGCCGATGCAGGGGACACGGGTTTGTGTCCCGGTCCAGGAAGATCCCACATGCCGTGGAGTGGCTGGGCCCTTGAGCCATGGCCGCTGAGCCTGCGCGTCCAGAGCCTGTGTTCCGCAATGGGAGAGGCCACAACAGTGAGAGGCCCGCGTACCGCAAAAAAAAAAAAAAAAAAAAAAAAGACCCCAAATAGCCAAAACAACCTTGAGAATGAAAAACGGAGCTGGAGGAATCAGGCTCCCTGACTTCAGATTATACTACAAAGCTACAGTAATCAAGACAGTATGGTACTGGCACAAAAACAGAAATATAGATCAGTGGAACAGGATAGAAAGCCCAGAGATAAACCCACGCACATATGGTCACCTTATCTTTGATAAAGGAGGCAGGAATGTACAGTGGAGAAAGGACAGCCTCTTCAATAAGTGGTGCTGGGAAAACTGGACAGGTACATGTAAAAGTATGAGATTAGATCACTCCCTAATACCATACACAAGAATAAGCTCAAAATGGATTAAAGACCTAAATATAAGGCCAGAAACTATCAAACTCTTAGAGGAAAACATAGGCAGAACACTCTATAACATAAATCACAGGAAGATCCTTTTTGACCCACCTCCTAGAGAAATGGAAATAAAAAGAAAAATAAACAAATGGGAGCTAATGAAACTTCAAAGCTTTTGCACAGCAAATGAAACCATAAGCAAGACCAAAAGACAATCCTCAGAGTGGGAGAAAATATTTGCAAATGAAGCAACTGACAAGGATTCATCTCCAAAATTTATAAGCAGCTCATGCAGCTCAATAACAAAAAAACAAACAACCCAATCCAAAAATGGGCAGAAGACCTAAATAGACATTTCTCCAAAGAAGATATACAGACTGCCAACAAACACATGAAAGAATGTTCAACATCATTAATCATTAGAGAAGTGCAAATCAAGACTACAATGAGATATCATCTCACACCAGTCAGAATGGCCATCATCAAAAAATCTAGAAACAATAAATGCTGGAGAGCGTGTGGAAAAAAAGGAACACTCTTGCACTGCTGGTGGGAATGTGAATTGGTACAGCCACTATGGAGAACAGTATGGAGGTTCCTTAAAAAACTACAAATAGAATTACCATATGACCCAGCAATCCCACTACTGGGCATATACCCTGAGAGAACCATAATTTAAAAAAAGTCATGTACCACAATGTTCATTGCAGCTCTGTTTACAATAGCCAGGACATGGAAGCAACCTAAGTTGAGAGATGAATGGATAAAGAAGATGTGACACATATATACAATGGAATATTACTCAGCCATAAAAAGAAACGAAATTGAGTTATTTGTAGTGAGGTGGATAGACCTTGAGTGTGTCATACAGAGTGAAGTAAGTCAGAAAGAGAAAGACAAATACCGTATGCTAACACATATGCTAACACATATATATGGAATCTAAAAAGAAAAAGTTCTGAAGAACCTAGGGGCAGGACAGGAATAAAGACACAGACGTAGAAAATGGACTTGAGGGAGAAGGGTAAGCTTGGATGAAGTGAGAGAGTAACATTGACATATATACACTACGAAATGTAAAACAGATAGCTAGTGGGAAGCAGCTGTATAGCACAGGGAGATCAGCTCGGTGCTTTGTGACCACCCAGAGGGGTGGGATAAGGAGGGTGGGAGGGAGATGCAAGAGGGAGGCTTTATGGGGATATATGTATACATATAGCTAATTCACTCTGTTATACAGCAGAAACTAACACAACGTTGTTAAGCAATTATACTCCAATAAAGATGTAAAAAAAAGAGAGAAAATGGGTAGGTGCACATTCAATGATCTGTGATCCCATTTCTGGATATAAAGCTGAGAAAAATCCCACTGGGGGTCACCACAATATTGCTTGTGATAGCAACACAGTGGGGGGCTAGAATGGGGTTTGGTTACAAGTGACAGAAATCCTCCAATAGCAGTGATTTTTTTTTTTTTTGGCCACACGTCTTGCAGGATCTTAGTTCCCTGGCTAGGTTTTGAACCCGGGTCCCAGCAGTGAAAGTGCCAAGTCCTAACCACTGGACCACCAGGGAATTACCACCCAATAGAAGTGATTTAAACAAGACAGGAAGTTCCCACCCCGAAAAAATAAATAATAATAATACCTATATATCTAAATCTATCTAAAATTCTATTATCATAGCCAATAGCATGGATTTTGTAATTATAAACACTGCATTCAAATTCTACCACATACTGGCTGTGTCACCTAGAAAAATTATGTAAATCTCTCAAAAGCCCCATTTCCTAGTATATAAAATGCTGATAATATTTTCAGACTCATAGAATTCTAATAAAAATTCAATGAGCCAATACATGTAAAGCTCTTAGCACAATGTTAAATATGTTCAGCTGTTTTTTAGTTGTTGGTATTGTTTATTATTATTATTTTATATTTTACAACAAAATAGTATTTTTACATGCATGAAACATTTTCTTCCATCCGTTTCTATTGCAAATTTTTTGTTCTTACAAAATGTATTGTTACAAATATATATTGGATAAAACATACCCATGCAAATATTGCTTGAGGGTCAATTTTTATAAGTGAAATTATGGATCTAAATCTTTTCATCTTAAGAAGCTTTAGCCAATTTAAACTCCTTATAAAAACATATGAGAGGGCTTCCCTGGTGGCGCAGTGGTTGAGAGTCCGCCTGCTGATGCAGGGGACACGGGTTCGTGCCCTGGTCCAGGAAGATCCCACATGCCATGGAGCGGCTGGGCCCGTGAGCCATGGCCGCTGAGCCTTCGCATCCGGAGCCTGTGCTCTGCAACGGGAGAGGGCCACAACAGTGAGAGGCCTGTGTACCACACACACACAAAATATATATATATATCAATGGTCTAAATACACCAATTAGAAGACAGTTTGGCCAACTGGACAAAACAAACTGACCAATCATATACTAGCTAAAATACACTTACTTCAAATATAATGATTTCAAACAAAATGATTTCAAACAAAATGATTTCAACAAAAATACTTAGGTTGAAAATAAAAGGATGGGAAAAGTTACAGCATGCACCACATCAAGTGAAAGAAATCAGGAATGGCTATATTAGTTAAGTAGGCTTCAGAGCAAAGAGAATTATTAATGACAGAGGGTGACATATTGAAATGCTAAAAGGGCCAATCTACTAAGAAGATATGGAAATCCTAAATGTGTATGTACCAAACAACAGAGCTGCAAAATATGTAAAGCAAAACTGATAGATCTGAAAGGAGAAATAGGCAAATGCACAATTATAAATGGAGACTTCACTTCAATATCCTTTTTTCAACAATCGATAGAGCATATTTGTCTATTGACAGAACATCGACAAAGATTTAGAAAAACTCAACAACACTGTCAACCAACAGGATCTAATCAACCTTTATAGAACAGTCCACTCCAAAACAATAGAATAGACATTTTTTTCCCAGCATGGAATATATACCAAGATAGACTATATTCTGTGCTATGAAACAAAACAAACAAATTTAAAATGATATGCTCTCTGACCACAGTGGAATCAAACAAGAAATGAATAACAGAAAGAAAACAGAAAAATCTCCAAATACATGAAAACTAAACAGTGATTCTTAATAATCCATAGGTTAAAGAATAACTCTCAAGGGAAATAAAACAATGCCTTGAATTAAATGAAAAAGAAAATAAAATATATCAAAATTTATGAGAAGAAGCTAAAGCAGTGTTGGAGGGAAATTTGTAGCACTAAATGCTTGCCTTAGAAAAAGGGAAAGTCTTGAGTCAGTTAATATATACTCTCACCTTGAGAAACTAAAAAAAAGAACAGGAAGATTAACCCAAAGCAAGTAAAATAAAGGAAATAATAAAAGCAGATATCAACAAAGTATGAAACAGAGAAACAATACAGGAAATCAATAAAAAATAGACCTGGGTCTTTGAAAAGATCAATGAAATTGATAAACCTTTATAAAAACTGACAAAATAGAAATAAGACACACATTACTAAAATAAGGAATAAAACAAGGGATATCACCTCAGACTTTGCAGACAACAAAAGGACAATAAGGGAATACTATCAATAATAATACATGTACAAACTTGACAAATTAGATGAATTAGGCCAATTCTTCAAAAAATATAAATGACCACAACACAACCAATATGAAACAGAAAATTTTAATAGCCCTATAACTATTAAGTATATTTAAATTATTCTTTTAAATCTCTCAATAAAGAAATCCCTAGCCCAGATGGTTTAACTGAAGAATTCTACCAAATATTTAAAGAAGAATTAATATTAATTCTACACAATTTCATCCAGAAAACAGAAAAGGAGGAAACACTTCCCAATTCAACCTATGTAGCCAGTATTACACAGATACTAAAACCAGACAAAGACAGTACAAAAAAGAAAACTAGACTAATATTCCTCATGAATATAGACGCAAAAATTCTTTATTTTTACCAAGTAGAATTCAGCAATATATAGAAAGAGAATTATATACTATGAACAGAATATTCCAGGAATTCAAGGCTGGTTTAATAATCAAAAATCAATCAGGGCTTCCCTGGTGGCACAGTGGTTGAGAGTCCACCTGCCGATGCCAGGGACACGGATTCGTGCCCCGGTCTGGGAGGATCCCGCATGCCACGGAGCGGCTGGGCCCGTGGGCCGTTGCCGCTGGGCCTGCACGTCGGGAGCCTGTGCTCCGCGAAGGGAGAGGCAGCGGCGGTGAGAGGCCCGCGTACCGCAAAAAAAAAAAAAAAATCAATCAATGTAACTATCATACTAACAAGCTAAAATAGAAAAATCACATGATCATATCAATTGATGAGGAAAAACCTTATTACATGATTCAAAACCCATTCATAATAAAAACTTTCAGAAATTAGAAATACAAGAAAATTTCTTCAACTTAATAGTATCTACAAAAAAACCATATATCTGACAAATGACTCATATGAGAATATATAAATAATTATTAAAATCAACTGTAAAAAAATCTAATTCCAAAAGGGGCGAAAGATATGGAGCGACATTTCACAGAGGATATGTGGATGGCAAACAAGCACATGAAAAGATGTGCAATATCACTACTCATTAAGATCAAAATGATATCACTACACGCTTACTAGAATAGCTAAAATAAAAAGTGATAATTTTTACATTTTAAGAATAGCAACCTATATAAAATATTTAAATGATTTAGTTAAATAATATTAAATATAAAAATAATATAACCAAATGATGACAAGGATGCAGAGAATCTGATCTCTCATACATTGGTGGAGAAAATGTAAAATGGTACAACCATCCTGGAAAACTAGTTCAGCAGTTTCTAAAACAAAACAAAACAAAACAAAAAGCCTAAACATATATTTATCATACAACCCAGCAACTGTTATTTGGAGCATTTATGCCAAAGAAATGAAAATTTATGCCCTCACAAAAACCTGCCCATGATTGTTCATAGTGGCTTTTTTAAAAAATTGTGGCCAAAAACTGGAAACAACCAAAACACCTCTTGATTAGTGAATGGTTAAACACACTGCAGTACACCCATACCATATACTCAGCAATATTAAGGGATAAACTACTGATACACACAACACCTTAGATGGATCTCAAAGATATTATGCTGAGTGAAAAAAATCCAATTTCAAAAGTCACATACATTATGATTTCATTTATATAACAGTCTTGAAATGCCAATATTAAAGAGTTGGAAAACAGGAATGTTTCCCAGGGGTTAGCAGGGAATACAGTTAGTGGTTTCCAGGTTTGGAGGGTGGAGGGTGGAAATGACTGAAAATGTAT
The DNA here is from genome assembly GCF_059928025.1 of Delphinapterus leucas. Classification (NCBI taxonomy): domain Eukaryota; kingdom Metazoa; phylum Chordata; class Mammalia; order Artiodactyla; family Monodontidae; genus Delphinapterus; species Delphinapterus leucas. The sequence goes on along the minus strand of NC_143136.1, from coordinate 47,942,962 downwards.
AGCATGAGGGAGAACTTTGGAGTGATGGAACAGTCTGTATCTCTACTGCAGTGGTTGTTATATAAATCTACCCATGTAATAAAAGGACAAGAACTACACACACCAACGTCATTGTACCAATGCTAAATTCCTGGTTTTGATATTATTGTACTCTAATTATGTGAGATATAACCATTGGGGGAACTGGGTAAAGGATACAACTTCCTTTGAATCTACAATTATGTCAAAATAAAAGGACTTTAAAAAAACTAGCAGCATAATGTACATATTTCTTTGAGTCTGGAGAAAAAACTTGTCTTAGAGATTATACCATGCTACCTATTTCTTTATCATGGCTGTTTACTATATCAATTTTAAAAATTCTGGTATTGTTTGATATTTTGTTTTTTTCTGACTTTTTGGTATGATAAACATTGTTGAAATAAATATAAATAGTATGTGATATCAGCAAGTGCATATCACAGCACATTCATAATAGTTGGTTACAGTAGTAATCTATTCTAAAAGACTGGGCATATAATTTGATGAATCAGTTCCATTAAAATACTGGCTCTAAAAGTTTTATATGTTGTATTAATCTATATGACAAATTTCCAAGAATGAAATTACTGGATAAATCTATTTTTATTAAGCAAAGTTTAAATTAGTTTTAATACTTAGTAGAGATAGTATCTCCTCACTACTTTTTACTTTTACACAATTTCCTGGGAATCTTTGTCTATTTATTTTAATGTGAATTTAGAATAAGTTTTGCTAACTAAAAATTCACACTGATATATTATTGGAAATATGTTAAAATTATAGATTAAAATAGGGAGAGATAGTGCCTTTCTGATAGTGAGTCATCTCAAGATCACACTGTGACTGTAATTAATCAGTTCTTCCTAACTATCCCTTAATTTTTCATATAGATCTAAAACATTTCTTATTAAATTATTTCCATTTTGAGGCTTTTGTACACTGTATATTTTTTCTACTACATTTTCTAGCTCTACTGAAATTTTTTAATGAGAAAATCATTGATTTGTGTTTTAATTTTAAAAGCTCCCTCTACAGAATATAGTTCACTGTATTTAACACTTGTTTTGCTTTCCTCCTGAACACACAGTTAACACCTCCCAGCCACAGTACACCTACACACACACACACACACACATAAACACACACACTACCTTGGAGTTAGGTATAACCATATGATTAAGTTCTGACAAACAAATGTGGAAGAAGGGATGTAACGCACTTACATGAAAAGTACTTGCATCATCTACACATTCTCTCTTTTGTAACCAGATGTGAAGGGTCTAACAGAAGACTCTAAATTCAAAGCGATAGCTTGGTCTTTAAATCATCATGCAGAAGGCCAAAGGGATGATCAACTGCTAAACACCAGCACTAAACTTGGAAGAGAAATAAGAAGCCATCAAGGCATTTCTTCAGTGACATACTTAAGATCATTTAAAAATCAAATTGGAGTAACTATATGGTTCAGGTATCCAAAAGGGAGCTGGGTGGCCATTGTGGATGTGGCTTTAGACACATTCCTATATCACTGAGAACTTGAGTTTTCTCTGAACTGTATCAAACTCTAGGACACCACTAACCATTTTCAAAACACTACCTGCTAGCAGCTACCAGCTGCAAACTTGTACTTTGACAATTCCTCCCTTTGAAACTATGTAATAATTTCAGACCCCAACCAATCCTTGCTTAGCAAGCCCCCATACTTCTTACAAGCTCCAGTTCTAATTATTGACAAACAACTTATGTAACTGGACAGTGTTTTGCCTTTATAAACCTCCCCCATTTTGTAGTCAGGCAGCACATAAATCAAGTGCTTCTTGAATCTGTCTCTCCCAAACAGCAGGCCCAACAAACAGCAAATAAATGCCTGTTTATTTCAATCAGGTACCCATTTTTGAAATTTTTGGTTAACATCTTAAAGCATTATGCATGCAATTGTTTCAGGTTTCATTATCCTTCAACTGCTATGGATTTGGATCAAGGGATTTTTAAATTTACTATAGAAGTTTTTTTTCTTTTTGAAGTCAGAAGAAATTATTAAGAGTTTAAATAAAATTATAGCTTCAGAGATGTTCAAAATTAGTTATTTTTTAAATCCACAAAAGAAAAACACATTATGCTGAAAACTATTAATTATCCACTAAAAGTTTTATCTTTTAAAAATAATTTTGCCTGTTATTGAACTATAAGAAATAAAAATGCGCTTTTAATTTACTGACATTATGATTAAAATTTTTAAATAGATGTTTCTGTACATTGCAGATTTCATTTAAATAATGTACGTATTCTATTTAGTCTCATAGAGGGGATAGATACAGATACAGAGGCATGGAGATGGGTAGATAGATGGTGATGTAGATAGATAGATAGATAATATAAAAATATATGGATAGAAAAAAATATAGGTGTAGATAGAAATATATAAATATATATTATATATATATAAAATTTTAACCTCTCCAAGATGTTATAAAATTAAGCATTTTGAAATTTTGAAATCTGAAATCTGAGTTTATCCAGAAATAAATGTTCTAGTCCAGACAAAGTAGCTTATTGAAGGGCTCTTAATTTTTGTGGTATAAGGATAAAATAATAGAAATTTTAAGCACTTTGTTATCTAGTATTCTACTGGATATTAAAAGAATTAATGTAATAGTCCTTCATTTATAGAAATAAAATTTACTTCAATTCCAAGCTAAATCATAGTTTCATAAGTAGAAATATATTTTCTTCTCATAATTCACATTCCTACTATTCTCATTTTTATGGCATTTATTTTTACTTTATAATGTCTGAGACTATCTTCATTATATTTCTTTTTCAATGTCTTTTGGTAAATAGGCACCTAAGGGTACCTCATATTGCTTTTCTTTGTGTAATGGATCAGCTTGAATTGGCCTGGAGGTTGTTGCATAATGATGTTTAAGATACTCTGTAAAAATCATTAACTCATATCTCAATACTGTCAGGAATTCTTGAAACATTTATTTCTCATTCCCACTGGTTTTCTAGTTCCGGTCTCCTCTAATATTTTGTATTACTTTTAATTAATATCTCTATCTAGCCCACTGAGAAAAAATTACACCCTTCTATATTACTTCTAAATGTTTTTCTGAGTGGGTTTCTTAAATCTCGTTATTTACTATTTATTTTCTTTCCCTAATGGTAGAATGTTTTGTTCAACTTCCAAAAATATTATTCAGATGAATTTATCACTATCCCAGAATAGTTGCCTGTAGATTATATCTTTGTTTGGTTAGCCTTTCTTTTGAATAGAATTTTCTTTCATTTTTAAAAACTAAAATATTAGTTATTAAAATGTATTACATTTCTTTGATTCCTACTATCTCCTTTCCTTGTTAACAATTAAGAGGCATTGGTGATTTTATACATCCTACTACAACATCTTTTCAACAATTACAAAACACTGGGAACAAGTCACATAGAAAGTGTAAAAGAATCTTTCATTTTTCTCTTTTTCTTTTATGCTAAATATACATATTTTTGGCTTTTCAAGGAATTTAAAAGTTTTTTTCCAATTAAATTCAAGTTTTTTCAAATTTCCATAAGAAATATTTGCAATATTTTATTTATGTATTACTTTTAAGTCCTTATTTGGAAGGAACATAGGTGTGTGTATGTGTGTGTGTGTGTGTGTGTGTGTCTGTGTGTCTGTGTACACGTATGTGAGAGAGAGAGATTGATTCTGCATATGTGCCTTTGCCTGTGCTTTCATTTTTTCTTGATGTATTCTATTTTATTATGTTGTAATCAAAATGGTGTATGTACTGCTTAAGATTCATTAGAACTTCAGATGTTGTCTAACATAAGGTAATCTTTTTTAAATGTTATTCCTATGTAAGTTCAAAGAAACAATGAAAACAGAAGTTACAGATAACATTACTGAAATGTATTGAGATACAACTAGAGTAGTGCAGAGGAAAATTCTCAGTTCTAAATATTTACATTTATAAAAAGGAAAGATGAACATCAATGAATTAAACACTCAATTCAAGAAATTATAAGGAAAACAACAAAAATATTTGATGAAAGGAATTAAAATTAAAAATTCAAATATTAATAAATTAGAATACAGAAAAAATAATCCTTAAAACCAAGTGTTGGCTGTTTACAAAAGCAAATCATAAAATAAACAAACCATTAGCTCACCTAATCAAGAGAAAAAGACAAAAAGCACAAACATGCAAAATAAAAAGGCGCACACATTTTAAATCATATGGGAAAAAACAATCTTAAATTTATCCATTCTCAATTCAAGGTGAGATGAGATGACAATCTACTGAAAAGAAATTGATTATATTCTATAACCCTCCATAAATTCAAGTAACCATAGTCTATCCTAAAACTCAGTTGTGTCACATAACTCAAACATTTTCTGAATTATTTGTGTAATCAAGCAGGATCCTACGGGGCCTTTCCTAAGACAGACCCCTCCCCCATATCCTCTGCTTTAGCTCTTCTCAGCAATACCTAGATAATAGTAGCTGAGGCATATATCCTGAGTTTTTCAGATGCTAAAACCACCACCAAATGGAAGAAATTAACTACTTGATGGTCAAGAGCACAGAGCCCCCAGACCTTCATAGCCTAAGGATTGATCACGGTCAACCAATCAGAATTGTGCACAAGCTGATCACATACCCTGGGGTACCCCTCCCTTACCTTCCCTTTAAAAATGCTTTGCTGAAACCCTTTGGGAAGCTTGGGGTTTTCTGGAGCACAAGTCACCTGTTCTCCTTGCTTGGCCCTGCAATAAACCTATCTCTGCTCCAAACTCCATCGTTTGAGTTTGTTTGGCCTTACTGTGTCTCGGGTACCAGAACTTGCATTAGGTAACATTTATATTCAGGGTCCAAGGCAAAATATAAAGTTGAGACCAGAGAGACAGTATTGGGAATTATAATAAAGTGTGAGTTACAGAGTGCTGAAGTAAAAAGTATTAATTTTCCAGACTGCGTAAGAGTCATGGGATTCAACCAAGTGGTAGCAAGGAAACAATGAAATTGATCAAAGGCAGCACCAGCCTCCTCACACTGAGTTTGCCTTTATTTAGATAGGCTTAGTCCTGGAAGCTCTTTGATGTCCTGAATGTGTTATTTCCTTGATTAGAAAGAATACCTTAGTGTCATGAAAAAATAGAATATACCACTATATAACTAAGGACAAGTTTCAAAATGACCTTAATATGTTCTTCAGCAACCCCCTGGTTTCAAAAGTGAACAATCAGGTGTTGTCAGTGCCTCCATGAATGCTGTAACTGTAAATATTGTGGCATGACATGAAATACTCCAGAACCAATAACTCAAGGCACCTAGGAGTTAAATTGTCTAAACCAACCTAGTTGTCATTAAGCTGTCCATTTTTCTTCACCCTCTGCCAATGGAGAGACTTGAAATTCAATTTTGCTAAGTCCCTCCCATGAGGCTACAGCTGGGTCTACAAATATCTTCACCTAAAAATAATAACAACAGAATAATACAGAAACATTGAGAAATGACTGATAAACATCTAGGGCAGGATCTACAGTAGCAGACCATGGCAGCATACTGGGAAGTCAGGAACCTGACCCCCTGTTCTATTTCTCTCTGGTGTCCAAGGAATGCTGTCATCAGAGTGGGTAGGCAGGGGAAATAGATACAGAATAGAAAGTCATTCTGAGACAGGAGACAGATGGGCCCCCAGGGCATACAGTTTGTGTTTGTTCCTTGTGGACCGACACTCCAAGATGGGAATAACAGGACAACTGAGAAAGGAGGCTGGGCCCTGCCCAGATAGAAGATAAGAGGCCACATATTTCTACAAAGCCATAGGGCCAGGGCCTTGTCACTGACCACTGGTCTAGTGGCTAGGATTCGGTGCTCTCACCGCCGCGACCCGACCTCAATCACTGGCCAGGAACCGAAACCCTGCTTCAAGCCGCTACAGGCCGAGGCCACTGGAGATCAATTTCAGATCCTGCTCTCCAGTCATCACAGAACAACCCTCAACACGCACATGCGCGCGCGCACACACACACACACACACACACACACACACACACACGAGCTAAGGGTAAGGGATTTCAGAACATTTTGGCCTGTTCCCCTATCAAGTATGGGCTGCAGCAAGGCATGAGTGCAAAGAGCTTCTTACTTGCCTCAGCAGAGTGTGAACCTAAAAGAAATACTCCATGTGTTGCATAAGAAATGTTTTCAGGTCAAAACTGAGATAAATATTCAAAAAATACGTTGCCAATCATGTGACCTCACAGATTCAAGAAATGGAACCAAAATAGAAGCCAAATCAGATTATGTAAAACCTAGAAGAATACTATATGGAAACCTAGGTATTCCTATTAACTTTTATATGGTCAAGATGCTATCTATGTGTACCTGACTCTTCAATAAACTGCAACTAAAGCAGTGGTTTCTAATCTTGACTGCTTGTTGGACTAGTACTGGGCACCAAATCACCACCCAGCTTTCTGATTTAACCCATTTTAGTGTGGTGTGTGCATGAGATTTTTTAAAAGTTTCTCAGAGATTTCTAACATGCAGCAAATGCTGAAATAGGATATGCTTAGTGAGACAGGCACCCTTAGAATAAAGGCACCTATCCCATCCCCCAAGGTATGTAGCTTCTCAAGTGTCTCTACACCTAACCAAGCAACAGGGTAATAAAAATGGGATTCTCTTTTTGGTTTAACTTAGGCTCTAGGAAAGAGAATGGCAAATTGTGTACCTTTGCCTATTTTTGTAAATAAAAAGTTTACTGGAACACAGCCATGCTTTTATTTACTCATTGCCTGTGATTGTTTTTATACTACTTTGGCAGAGTTGAGTGGCTGCGCTAGAGACCATATGTCTGGCAAAGCTGAACAGAAGAGAGTTTACTGACCCTTGACTGAGGGACTGGCTGGATCACTCCTGCCCCTTGCTTCTCCTCCCTCTATGCTCCCCTCACTCTAGCCAGTGAGCTAGAAGAAAGAAAAAGAGAGCAATGCAGCCAGGGAGAAGCTGCCACAACTTTAAAAGACGTTCATAATTTTTAAATTTTATACTGGAATAGACATAAAACTTACTGAACTGATATTGTTTGAGACTAAAGAGAAAACAAAACTTTTGGTTTACTAGCTGTTATGAACTGAATGTCTCCCCAAAGTTCATGTGTTGATGACCTAACCCCCAGTGTGACTCTGGGGTGATGGAGCCTCTAAGGAAGTAATTAAGGTTAAGTTAAGTAATAAGACTTGGGACCCTGATAGAATTAGTGTCTGTATGAGGGGAGACAGCAGAGAGCTTTCTCACCCTCTCCGTGTACATGCAAGGAGGAAAGGCCATGGTAGGACATTGTGAGAAGACGGCCATCTGTAATACAGGAAGAACCAAATTAACTGGAACCTTGATCTTGGACTTCTGGGCTCCAGAACTGTGAGAAAATTAATTTCTGTTTGTAAGCCTCCTATTCTATGGTATTTTGTTATGGTAGCCCAAGGAGACTAAGACACCATCAAAAAGTCAAGAGATAAGCTACATATTTGCTCAAGTTTCAACACAGAGAGAAAGGAAAAATTAGCCTCAACACACAGTTTTGAGAGGTCAATTTGGGGAGAATAAGGTAGTTTTCAATTGAATCCTACCTCTGATTTTCTTTGGACATTTGCACAAAGCATTTATTATCAAATTGACAATTTTTGAAAGTAATTTTTAATACAAGATAGATGTTTCCTTTGATAATGAAAGGTTTTGCTTCTTCTCTTTTTATGTCTTCTATTTTAGTTTTTGTTATTATAGTTTGTTTCCATACATTGGGGAAAATGCCTTAATTTACTTCTTTACATAAATTTGTAATGTGTGTACAAAATGTGTTGTAAAAAGGACTCTTTGTTTAACAATGTAATAAAACCTGATTCCTGTTACGAGGGACCTCCCCTTTTCTTCAATCCACCCCCATCCACACTCCATGAGTGGGATCTTATGGAATCTAATATCCTTCATCTATGACACTGAAGTGTGTGTCCATGAAACTGTGGCAAGTACACTTGGTAGCTTACAAGTAGGGTAAAATCTCAGACCATTCACAATTTTTGATAACTTTCGTCCTCCAGTAAAGTAGCCTGGTTGTGATGAACAGAGTCTAGAAGCAGCCTCATGATTGCCACCTCCTGCTGTTCACATCCTTATGGGATTCCCTCCCCTTGGGTATGGGCTGGAACTGTGATTTGCTTCAAAATCCATAGAACATGGCAAAGGGGATGGTATGTATGTGATTATGCATATGAGATTACATGACATAAGAATGCAGTACTTATCTTTTGAGTTTCTTTCTCTCTGGTTGGCTTTAAGGTAGCAAGCAAGCAGCCTTACGGAGAAGCCCCATATGGCAAGGAATGACAGTATGCCTCTAGGAGCAAAGAACTGAGTTCCTCCAACAACCTGTGTGAGCATAGGAGTGGATCTTTTCTCTGTCAGACCTCAGATGAGACTGCAGTCCCAGCCAATACTTTTATTTCAGCTGTGTGACACCCTAATCAAGGACTGAGCATAGCTGTGCCTGGACTCCTAAACCACAGAAACTGTAATAAACATGTGTGGTTTTAAGCCACCAAGTTTACAGTAATATTGTTACGCAACAATAGATAACAGACACACTGTCTTTCTCACAGAGTAGCCTGGAGGAAGCATTCCAAGGGAATAAAAGTGGAAGCTGCAAGATCTCTTAAGGTCTAGCCTCCAAAATCAAGTAACATCACTCTAATCACATTCTGTTGGTCAAAGAAAGTCAGAAGTCAGCTTAATATTCCAAGGAATAGAGAAATAAACTCCAAGTCTTGATGGGAGGAGCAGAAAATTACATTGCAGAGGACATGGGAGGAATTGTTTCAAACACCTTTCAAAGCAATCCAACACAGTCTGCTCTTTGGTCTCAATAACTAATATCCATACCACATGCAAAATAAACTAATTCCCCTCTCTCAAGACCCTCAAAGTCTCATCGATCATGGCTTCAGGCTCAAAGTTTATGAGATGCAGATCAGGCTCCTTGAGCATTATCCTTTTAAAGGTTTTACAAACTGGATTTCTTTTCTTTTTTTTCTTTTTTGTGGCTGAAAGAAGTCTAGAGGGAAATGTTCCCTGTCAGTGTAAAACTAGTCATATACAATGAAAAAAACAAATAATGAAATAAGAGCCCATCCCTAAAAATAAAGACATTGCTATTTTCCACATCCTCTTACTCTTTCCTCTTTTTCTCAAAATGCTCAGCTCAGTTTTACTTTCTGTCTTAAACTTCTCCTCCCCATGTAACAACTACAACCACCAATGAGATCACCAGCTCACGCATTTTCTTGCCCTTTAGCCAGTAAGAGCTGATGAACCACGTTTCTTAAAAGGGTCAGCAATGAAGTTTGGCAGCAAGAAGATGTAACAGGAGTTGTTAGAGCAGGAAGGGAGCATAAATATATTCATCTCAGCCTAGAAACAGAAATTAATGAAGTATAGATTATTGAAGTTTTCTGGTTGATATTATTATCATTGCTTTCTTTTCTTTAAATGAAATAGCTATAATTTCAGGCCCTGAAATGTGTACATTTTTTAAATGATGGGCAATTTCCCTTACTAAAATAGGATACCTTTCCATTTGCTAGCTTCTCTTCTCACCTACAGAGTCTTCTTGTGCAGATGAGAAAAAAGCTAAAGATTAACATTAAATAAATCTGCCCGATTATTCCTTTTACTCTAGAACAGTGGTTGGCAAACTTTTTCTTAAAGATCCAGGTAGTAAATATTGTAGGTTTTGAAGATCACATGCTCTCTGTTGCAACTACTAAACTCTGCCATTGTAGCCTAAAAGCAGCTATAACTAATGTGGAAACATATGGGTGTATTGTTGTACAAAAGGGGTCATTGGTTGGATCTGGCCAAAGGCAATAGTTTGCTGACTGCTGCCTTAGAGCATCACTGTCACCTAGAAAAGCATGAGTTACACATCTAATACTACATTTTCTAGTGGCCTCATTTAAAAAAACAAAAAGAAACAGGTAAAATTAAGTTTAATACTATATTTCATTTAACCCATATATCCAACATTTATCATTTCAAATGTAATCAACACATAAAGTTGTTTTAAGTAATTTTCTTATAAAATTACTATATTCTGCATGCTTTTGTGTACCTAAATAATATCTTTTTAAAAAAATACCTCTAGATATTTCACATTCTTTTCCTTTTCTGTACTAACTTCAGAATTTAGCGTGATCTAATACTTACAGGACATCTCAGTTTGGACTAGCCATATTTCACGTGCTTAATGGCCACGTGTCTAGTGGCTACCTTACTGGACAGCACAGTCTGAGAGTATGCAGAAAATGAAAACAACTTGAAATACTACCCAAAACCTATTTCAAGTGACTTTTATCCAGTTCAATTTCTCTTATATTAGGTCTGAATTTAAAGTTTTGGGAGATATTTTAGAGGAGCAAAATTTGCCACCCCAGAATGTATCTCTCTGGCAGGAGGATTAATTTAGGCTGATTATTATTAAGAAAAAGAAGACTCGGGAAGTCTTTCTTTTTACCTCCCCCTAAGCTGCCTGAAGAATTTAGATAAAGGGACTGTTCCCAGAATACAGTTATTACCACAAAGATCTGCAAAGAATGTGGGCTTGTTGTGGTGGGGGAAACTCCAGGCCTGGCCTAAAGGTGAGAGTCCATCCTGTGTCCCAGTGTCTCTGCCTGGCCCAGCAAACATTTGTTTACAAACCTTTGCTTTTCCATCTCCATGTGAATTGCCTTTCTCCCCTCTGAACTCCCAAACCCCTACCCGCAATATCCTCTTTTGAATTTAGCTGAAGATGATATTTAAGGTGAGGTCTTTGAAAACTGAGTTACTCAGTTTTCCCAAGTCCCTCCCACCTACACAAGTTAATAAATTTTGTTCGCTATTCTCCTGCTAATCTATCTCACATAAATTTAATTCTTAGACTAGCCAGAAGAACCTAGAAAAGTAGAGAAAAATTTCTTCCTCCCCAACAATATTTAACAAGAAAAATTTTATAGTGTTTTTCCATAGACATCATAAACTTAGAAGGGGCATACATAGAGAAAAATGTTGCAGTAGTCAAATGATTGTTCTAATTTAGTGGTTGAGTAGTTTTATAATAAGTTTTTAAAGTTTTGTGATCACACAAAATAGTCTGGCCTCTTGTTAATCATATAGAATTCTCCTAGAGATTCTATTTCAATGGAACTGGACTTGGGCCTCAAGATTTATATATAGTAAATTTCCCATATGGTTTTTAGAACCCTGACATGTTTATACAAAGTTATGTAGTAAAGAAAAAAAAATCATGTCCATATTGATTTATACAATAACCTGGAAACTAAGATTAAGTTTATTCTTTAAACACTTACACAAACAAAAACAAACAAGACAAAACAGTCCCTTGGTACAGAAGTGGATTTGGAAATTTCTGTCATTCTTTCACTCAACAAACAATCCTTATCCATTCTCTATTTTATCTGCTTTATCTTCTCATTTCTCCTGTCTCAGTTTTATTTTCCTTTTATTTTCCCCTTATCCCTTACAAGTTGAACCTCCCCCTTCCTGTGACCGTTCTCCTACCATCCTCAGGATTTTACTATCAACTTCTCACTAATAGATTTACTCTTTCCTTTATCCTTACTTTTACTTCCACACCTGGTTCTCTTAGTGTTGCTATATTCCTTAAAACATTCCTGCATTTATCTCCAACTACGTCCATAACTTAAATCATCACTTCAGTAACCAGCTTTCACTTTATCCAGTTCAAAATTCTTCTTCAATAAAACTGACTGAAATACAGCATGATATTTCATCAATTTACCATAGACTGTTAAAAATGAAACAGACCTTAAAAATAGTTCCTTCCCTTAGAGGTCCCTGCTCCAGTGATAGAATTTTTCATTTATGTGATACATTCCAGAATGTTTCCAGAGGATAGGTGACTTGCTATTTTCCACATCAGTCTTTAACAGTTATAGTAATAAGGTAAAAATAAACTAAAAGTGACAAATATGAAATACTGTGGACATTTTAATTAAAGAACAGAAAGGGACCAACAGAGAAAATAACATAAAAAAATAAAAAGACAGAGATAGGAATCAGAGAAAGGAATGAGGGACAAACATAAACAAAGACTGAGAAAAACAGAGACAAGGAAAGAATAAAGACAAAGAAAGAAACAGGACGGAAGGCACCCAGCAAGAGACAAGAGGAAAAAGCCTAACAGGAAATACATTAAAAACATGATTAAGTATCTTTGGGTGACATCACTATAAGATATTTTCATTTTCTGTCCTTGTTTATTTTTCATGTTTTCTACCCATAAGCATCAATTACTTTTATAATTAAAGACACATTTTATGTCTCAATCAGAAAAATAATATATATTTTTAGTATAACTTAATATAAAGACCAAATAATTTTACCCATCCTCATGTAAAAGTATGGCATATATTCACATTCTTGGTCTGAAAAAAAAACAGTTTTTAAATCATCGGTGAACCTAACGAGTTTTAGTATAAATCTGAGTTTTAATCTCAGAGCAGCTTTAACAAAATAGTAATTAAGTTTTTGCAATTGATCTGAGCTCTCAAAATTCTAAATGCTCTTGTTCTCTAAAAGTGTTAGTTTTCTCATCATTTTTCTAATAAGTAAAGTTATAAGGGCATCTAAAGTCTTGACAGTAAAGATCAAAATAAAACTTCAAATTTATTCCACTGGAAAACTCTCAAATATTATTGAAAGAACAATATATTAGTAATTCTTTTAAAAACGAATTAACAGTAGTTTAATATTGAATTGTGTGAGACATACACAAACTCCCAATATTATATTTAACTCACATATTGTATATAATATGTTCCCACTGTACTTCCTGAATTCTGAGGCATTCTTCTTTCAGGGCTTATTTGTCCTCTTCTAAAAAGCTGAATTACCTAAGTCAACTGTTTAGTCATTTGATAAGTATATGTTAGCTTCTGCTTTATGCCCAGATTTGTTCCAAACCCTTAGTATAAAAATATAATTTAATAGGGCCCTGCCTCTAGGATCTTGTAAAATAATATTTACAATTTAGTTATAAAGCCTCTAGCAAATGTAGGAATGATTCTTCAACATCCCTATGCATTCAGATGAAATTTCATAAATAGTAGGTGCCCAAAAATATATAATAATACATTTTAGATTAATAGATTGGTAGTATATAGTCAATACATCTGGAATTTATGTAGAATTGATTTGCCCTGTTTCTCACAAACTGAAAAGCAAATTGGCATGGCCCAATTCCTTTACATATAACTTAGTAATGCATCTTGGGCAGATCACTGCTTTCTAAAAAGGGGTAAATAATATCATTGGAAAAATAATTTACCAACAAGCACTATGTAGAACCAATACAGGATTAGTATACCCTTTGAGGATTCTGTTTGGATTTGTTTTTTTAGAGTTTTATTTATTCTGTATCTGGCCTTATTTTATAAATCCTTTCTACTTAAATCTTCAAATCATATTATTTTCTGTCTTTGCTTTTAACTTAACAGTATTTGAAAACACTGCAACTTAAAATAAAAGATTTAAAACGTAAAAAAAAGAATAAATGAAAAGTGATTTTTGAGGTATATTAACCTAAAGCTCTGAAACAAAAATAAACTCAGTCTTCAAGTGACAGTAACTTTAGCAAACAGTAATTTGTATAGAAGTACTTCACCTCTTTTTAAAAGCCCCTTAGTATCAAAAGAAGACATGCAAAAAGTAAGAGGGCTTCAGACAGCAGTTTTCCAAATGAGAAAATTAATAGGAGGAAGCAGTTCCTTTTATCTTTCAATTCTTTTTATGTCAAATACTATAATCTAACCTAACTATATGTTAACCTAACTATAATCTAGATTCTGAGCAATCAAGACACAAAGATGTTGGTTTTTACATTTTATTTATATAATCTGGTGTTGAGCAGATGCAGCTATTAAATGATGAGAAGAATCATCTATGAAAACGAATACCATATAATAAAAATAAGTAATGAAATAAATGCACAAAAGAAGTCATACTGATTAACAGCATTCTACTATAATCCTCTAAATATGTAGTATTGGTTTATTACAAGTTGCCTTGGAAACTATTTTAGGAGATTTTGTTTTCAGAGCTAAAATGATTTTCCTAATGAGAACAAAGATCTAGTAAAAGTATGCAGTCAATTTCTCTGCCACCTCCCTGCAAAAAGAAATAAAAAATGAAAATCCCTTGTGTTTGATGTTAGCTGCTTAATGCAACCACAATTTTCACATTTTAAGCAAAATGCTCAGTTTGCAACAGCAGAGGAGGGTAATCCAATGTGGCTATTATCAAGAGTTGTGTTTCCATGTTTTGTGGTGAGCGATAAGGCTTTGGAGCCACATGGCTTGGGTTTGAATCCCAGCTCTGCCATTTATAGCTGGCTGTTCATGGATACGTTTTTAAAGCTCGCTCTGTTTTAATTTCTTCATCAGCAAAACTCAAAAAATGACTTGCACCTGCATCGTAGAACACATAGTATAACCTTATTAAATGTTAATCATCACTGACAAAGAATACTGATAAAAGGCTAACCAACAATACTGTGGAAACACAATCCTGTATGGTACCTATTGTTATTTCCCAGTTTTCAGATAAGCAATATTTCATCTGAACTTAGCCAGTTTTCACAGAAGAAAATGAGACAGTTAAGAAACACACTAGCTACATGGTTAGAATCTGGAAGACTAGGATTCCAACTTCACCTTCTGACTGTAAGTGTACCACCCTAAATGTGCACCTTGGTTCATATCCTCATCAGCGTCTTCCTCTGTCTCAACCTCCTCTGCTACCCTATCCAACCCCAGCCATCTTCGTCATCATCATCATCACCACTACCACCACAGTCAGGGCTTACTGGTTATTGATTTCTAACTATGTGCCAGTCACAGCGGGTTTTTGGGGGGATCTTTTGTTCTCTTCGTTTTTTTTTTGTTTTTTACAATCATTACCTAATTATTTCTCATAATAACTCTGGAAATTTGGTGCAATTTATCCCCATTATACAGAGAAAGACACTGAAGCTTTAGAGTGGTTAGGTAAATTTTCCAAAGTCTTTGAGTTAAGTGATGAAATGGAGTTGAATCATTTGTTTTTTATGCCGAAGTCCAGACTTTTTTTTAACAGCTTCATTTAGATATAATTCACATACTACATAATTCACACATTAAATTGTACAATTCCATGGCTTAGGTATATTACATTATTCTTTTTAATTGTGGAATATATATATATATAATAAAATTTACCATTTTATCCATTTTTAAGTATATAATTCAATGACATTAATTACATTCACCATGTTATACAACTATTACCAGTCTCTATTTCTAAAATTTTTTTATCACCCCAAATAGAAATTCTGTAACTATTAAACAAAAACTCTACACCTGACCTCCCCAAGCCACTAGTAACCTCTAATGTACTTTCTGTCTCTGAATTTGCCTATTTCAGATATTTCATATAAATAAAATCATGCAATATTTGTTCTTGTGTGTCTGGCTTGTTTCATTTAGTATAATGTTTTCAAGGCTCAACCATGTTATAGCATGTATAAGAACTTCATTCCTTTTCATGGATGAAAATTATAAAACATATACTACGTTTTATCCATTCATATGTTGATGAACACTTGGGTTGTTTCCGCCTTTTGGCAACTGTGAATAATGCAGCAATGAACACAATTTATATTTTAAAAATTTTGTTGTTTGTGATTGGTGTCATATCTAAGAATCCATTGCCAAATCCATGGTCATGAAGATTTACTTCTATGTTTTCTTCTAACAATTTTGTGGTTTTTAACTCTATATTTAGGTTGTTGATCATTTTGAGTTAATTTTTTCATATGGTATAATTTAGGGACCCAACATCATTCTTTTGCATGTGGAAATCTACTTGTCCCACCACCATCTTTTGAAGAGAATATCCTTTCTCCATTGAATGAACTTGGCACCCTTGTCAAAAATTAATTGGCTATGGAGGTATAGATTTACTTCTGAACTCTCAGTCCTATTCCATTGATTTATATGTCTTATCTTCATGCCAGTATTACAGTATTTTAATCGCCATAGCTTTGTAGTAAGTTTTAAAATCAGGAAGTATGTGTCCTCCAAATTTGGTCAACTTTTTCAAGATTATTTTAGCTATTTGAAGCCTCATGCAGTTTTATTTGAATTTGAGGATCAATTTTTTTCATTTCTGCAAAAAAGCCCATTGAAATTAAAAGGATTTTGTTGAATCTGTAGATCATTTTGAGTAGAATTGACATCTTGATAATATTAAGTCTTTCTATCCTTGAACATAAGAGGTCTTTTCATTATTCCAGTCTTCTTTAATTTCTTTCAGCAATGTTTTGGAATTTTTAGCATACATTCTTTTACCTCCACAATTAAATTTATCCTCAGTATGTTATTCTTTAAAATGCTATTGTAAATGGAATTTTTTTCTTGATTTCTTTTTCTGATTGTTCATTACTGGTGTATAGAGACACAACTGATTGTTGTGCATTGATCTCCTACCCTACAACTTTGCTTAATCCATGCATTAGCTCTAATGGCTTTCTTGTGAATTCTTCAGGATATTCAATTTTGGGGTCATGTTATCTGTGAAATGAGTTTACTTCTTCCTCTCTAATTTGAATGCCTTTTATTTCTTTTTCCCTGTCTAAATTTCTTTGTCTAGAATTCCAGTACAATGTCAAATAGTAGGGTGAAAGCAGGCCTCCTTCTCTTGTTCCTGATCTTGAGGGGAAAGCATCTGTCTTTCACCACTGAGTATGATGTTAGCTATGGGTTTTTCACAAATGCCTTTTATCTTGTTGAGGAATTTTCCCTTTATTCCTAGTTCTCTGAGAGCTGTTGTTGTTGTTGTTTTTAATCAAAGTGTATTGGATTTGTCAAATGCCAGTTCTGAATCAATTTGAGATCATTCAAGTAATGTGATTATTAGATTAATTTATTTATTTGCTTATGTTGAACTATCCTTGCTTTCCTGGCATAAATCCACTAGAGTTATGGTGTAATCCTTTTAATGTGCTATTGGGACTTCCCTGGCAGTCCAGTGGTTAAGACTTCGCCTTCCAATGCAGGAGGTGCGGGTTTGATCCCTGGTCAGGGAGCTAAGATCCCAAATGCCTTGTGGCCAAAAAACCAAAAACAAAACAGAAGCAATATTGTAACAAATTCAATAAAGACTTAAAACATGGTCCACATCAAAAATAATCTTTAAAAAAATGTTCTATTAAATTTGATTTGCTAATATTTGATTGAAGATTTTTTCATCTACACTATAAGAGATATTGGTTTCTAATTTTATTTTCTTGTGATGTCTTATTTTATTGTGATTAAGAACACTCAACATGAAATCTATCCACTTAAAAAAATTTATTGTTGATTATAGGTACAATGTTATACAACACATCTCTAGAACTTTTATCTTACTTAATTGAAACTATATGCCCGTGGATTAGTAACTTATCATTTCCTCCCCCCACAGCCCCTGGTAATCACCATTCCAGTCTTTGATTTTATAAATTTGACTATTTAAGGTACCTCATATAAGTGGAATCATACCGTACTTATCTATGTCTGGCTTATTTCACTTAGCATAGTATCCTCAAGATCCATCCATGTTCCTGCATATTGCAGAATTTCCTTCTCTCTTAAGTCTGGATAGTATCCCACTGTATGTACATACCACTCTTTATTTATCCATTTATCAGCAAATGGAAATTTAAGTTGTTTCCACACCTTGGCTATTGTGTGAATAGTGCTGCAATGAACATTGAGAGTACTAATATCTCTTTAAGATCCTGATTTTGATTCTCATGGATATATATATATATACAGAGTTGGGATCGCTATATCACATGGCAGTTCTATTTTCAATTTTGGAACTATTAAAAAACTATCTATTTTTAATTTTAATTTTAATGTTGGAATGTGTTCCAGAATCCAGGATCTCTGGATCTGGACCTAGACTACATCTCTTGTTTTTTATAAAGGCAGTTAATTGGAGGAAATAATAAATGTACCATAGTTTGGCCATATTTGGTGCCATGAGTACAGATGAAGAAGTACAAGTGTTCTTAATCCACATTCTGTCACTGGCCTTACTTACACTTGAATATTTCCAACCTATGAAAAGTATGCAGCTTGTAGCTCTGAGGTAAATAATTTTTATAAAGAAAAAACGTTTTAATTTCCTAAATTGATGGCATTTTATTTTGCTCTAATGTTGTTTGAGTCTTTCCCATTCAAAGCTTCATGAATCAGAAATGCATGTTAAAAACACTAAATCAATTTCATTTCTAAGTATCTTCTCTTATATGAAAGGGAGACATTATTATAGAAATAATATAAAACTTTTTTTAAAAAGCATCTATATGAAACCCAAATGAATATGAAAAATTAGTTTAAGCCTTGGTTTCTGGAGCATTTAAAGAAGAATGCTTTACAGCACACACACAGAGGCATGCACACACACATACACACACACAATAAAATTAATGTATATAAAATCATACTCCTTGTTAAAAACTATCAGACCTAAAGAATAGTAATCATAAAGATCAGTTTGCAATGAAATATAAATTATTTATATCACATATTCATAGATTTACTTTAAATTTTTAATTTTTTATTATTGATGGCACAAAACTAGAAAATTGGACAATTTTTTAAAAGTTGATCATCTTTGATAATATTTGAAGAAAGCAATGGTTATTTAGATATTGCTCATTTTGAGAAATGAACATTTAATTACTGAGATATACATTAATTCTCCAAGGAAAAAATTTTAAGTTACAAATTATTAATACATAAAAGTCCATTCATGAAAGACTAACAACTTGGGAGAGTTACTGGGATGATTTATTATCAATCTACTGATTCAACTAAATTTAATTTGAGTTAAAGTCCATTTCAAAATTTAGGTAAGAGTTTGTGTTACAACTTCTAACTATTTACTTTTGATTTTTAATCTATTACTTTTTCCAGTTCTGTGTAAATAAAAATTGGTCCTTAAATATTGCCTCTAATATATTGAACTCTGTAAATATTCGCTGGAGAAAATTATTATCTTTGAGAGTCAATCATTTTTAGAATAATACATGAGATATTTTTACTAATATTAATAATGGATAAACACGAATCTTGGATAGCTTTCCTTTGTATCTCAATACTTGTAACGCCGCTATTTAATTCCTGCTGTTCAACTTTCAATTTCACTTCCCTTACCATGATGATTGTGGAAGCACAATCTCACTTAATTACTTCCATCTGTAAGTGGAACAGATCACTCATGTTCACGTTTTATTGGTCAAAGCAAGTGATATGATCATGTCTAATCTCAAGGAAACAGAA
Organism: Delphinapterus leucas; assembly: GCF_059928025.1. Classification (NCBI taxonomy): domain Eukaryota; kingdom Metazoa; phylum Chordata; class Mammalia; order Artiodactyla; family Monodontidae; genus Delphinapterus; species Delphinapterus leucas. Next base: position 47,923,491 of record NC_143136.1, on the reverse strand, counting down.
TGATGTAATTCTCCCAAGTAGCCAGAAGTCTATCCTTCTGGTGACCAAACATTAGGTCACTCTTTTACCTACACTCATTATGCATTCTACTCCTGCTCAAAAGAAATACTCCCAAAGATTATTCCAATACTGCAATCATGTTCAGGGTCCAGAATCCTTTGGTGAAAGTTGGCGATCTCTATCTCAGATGAATGTTGCAACTTTTGATTCATTATCTTATGAGCTAAAAGACAAGTTATCTGACCCATGGGCCCTCAATAATCAATGGGAAAGAATGAGTGACACATATCAGGCAATAGCTGTGATGGATAATTTTATGTGGCAAGTTGACTAGACTAAATATTTAATAATATTGAATAATATTTAGTCAAACATTATTCTGATTGTGTCTGTAGGAGTGTTTCTGGATGAGATTAACATATGAAGCAGCAGACTGGGTAAAGCAGGCTGCCCTCCATAATGTGGGTGGACCCCTTTTAATCAGTTGAAGGTCTGGATAGAGAAAAAGGCCAATTCTCCCACAAGTAAGGGGGAATTCCCTCCTGCCTGACAGCCATGAGCTGGAACATAGGTTTTATTTCTGCCTTTGTGAAGCATTAGCTTTTCTTGGGTCTTAAGCTTCCTGTCCTTCAGACTGGGACTACACCATCTACTTTCTTGAGTATACAGCTTGTCAACAGCAAATCATGGGATTGTTAGCCTCCATAATCATGTGAGCCAATTCCCATTTCTATTTAAGAAGGACTTTTTAGAGAAGTCCAAAGACAACAGGAGAGACAAAAATAAAAGCACTAGAAGAATTCAAATCCTCTGGCAACTGCAGGTACAGCAACCACTAAACATAGTACAACTCCTAGCAAGAATAACATACAATTTCACAATAAAGGCCTTTACCTCTGCTCTAATTATTTAATACATCATATCTGCTTTCAACCAAAAATTACAAGGCATGAATAAGGCAAGAGAAAACACTATCTGAAGACATAAAGTAAGCATTAAAATAACTATGATTAATATGTTAAGGACTCTAATGGAAAAACTGGAAAACACAAAAGATCAGGTACATTACCCAATGTAGGCAGAGATATAAATTTTTTTAATGAATCCAAAAATGGTAAAAATGTAGGGCTTCCCTAGTGGTGCAGTGGTTAAGAATCTGCCTGACAATGCAGGGGACACAGGTTCGAGCCCTGATTCAGGAAGATCCCACATACCACAGAGCAACTAAGCCTGTGAACCACAACTACTGAGCCTGCACTCTAGAGCCTGTGAGCCACAACTACTGAGCCCGCGCGCCTAGAGCCCATGCTCCGCAACAAGAGAAGGCACTGCAATGAGAAGCCCATGCACTGCAACGAACAGTAGCCCTGCTCGCCGCAACTAGAGAAAGCCTGTGCACAGCAACAAAGACCCAATGCAGCCAAAAGTAAATAAGTAAAATAAATAAATGAAAAATTTTTTAAATGGTAAAAATTTAAAATATTGTAACAGAAATAAAGAATTCTTTTGATGAGTTCATCAGTAGACTGGATATGGCTAAGGAAAGAATCAATAGACTTGAAGATATGTCAATATAAACTTCCCAAATCAAAATGCAGTGAGAAAAAGAGTAAAGAAAAAACAGTTACAAAAGGTGTAACATAATGGAAATGCCAGAAGGAGAAGAAAGAGAAAAAAGAACAGAAGAAATATTTAAGTAATAATGACTAAGAATTTTCCAAAATTAATGACAGACACCAAACCCAAGGTCCTAGAAACTCAGAGAATACTGAGTGAGCTAAAAAGTTTTAAAAATTTAAAAATACAGGTAAGCATATCACATTCAAACTGCAGAAAATCAAAACAGTGAAACCTTGGAAGAAGCCAGAGGAAAATAATACCTTACTTATAGAAGAACAAGAATAAGAAATAGTTCAGACCTCCCTTCAGAAACCATGCAAGCAAGAAGAAAAAGGAGTAAAATACTTAAAGCACTGAAATAAAAAAAAATCAAACTAGAATTCTGACCAAATTAAATTCTCTTCGAAAGTGAAGGAGAAATGCTTTTTGAAGAAAGCAAAAGTAGAGAGAATTTGTCACTAGTAGCCCTGAATTGTAAGATATATTAAAACAAGTTTTCAGAGAGAAATCATTGTTACAATATCAAATCTTCCAACTTCTCTTCATATTGGATGCATTCCCAATCAAAATTCTAGCAAGTTACTTTGTGGACATCAACAGACTGATTTTAAAGTTTATATGGAAAGGCAAAAGATCCAGAATGGCCAATACAATATTTAAGAAAAATAACAAAGTCAGAGGACAGATGCTACGTGACTTCATGACTTATTATACAGCTACAACAATCAAGGCAGTGCAGTACTGGTGAAAGAAGAGATAGATCAATGTGACAGAACAGATATCCCAGAAAGCAACCTACACAAATATAGTCAACTAATCTTTGAAAAAGGGGCAGAGGCTATGGCAATAGAAAAAGAATAGTTCTTTTCAACAAATAGTGCTGGAACAACTGGATATTTATGTGCAAGATGACCTTACAACTCTCACAAAAATTGACTCAAAGTGGGGCATATACTTCAAGGTAAAACACAGAACTATAAAGCTTATAGAAGATAACAGAGGAGAATATCTAGGTGACTATCTCTTTGGCAAAATGTTTTTAGGTAAAACAGCAAAAGCATGATCCTTAAAAAAAAGTATATATTGGATCTCATTAAAATTAAAACTACTCTCTGCAAAAGACTATTAAGAGGATGAAAAGACAAGCCACAGACTGAGAGGAAATATTAGCAAAATAAATATCTGATAAAGGACATGTATCCAAAATATACAAAGAACACTCAAAAATCAACAATAAAAAAATGCAACCCAATCAAAAAAGTGAGGAAAAGGTTAGAACAGATACTTCACTGAAGATACAAGGATGGCAAAAAAAAAAAAAAAAAAAAAAGCATACAAAAGGATGCTCCACATCATATGTCATTAAGGAATTGTTAACTAAAACAAAAATTAGATATAACTATACACTTACTAGAATGGCTAAAATCCAAAACACTGACAATACCAAATGTTATCAAGGCTATAGAGAACCAAGAACTCTCATGCATTGCTGGTAGAAATGCAAAAAGGTACAGCCACTTAGGAAGACAGTTCTGCAGTTTCTTAAAAATAATAAATATAATCTTACCATATGATACAATAATCATGCTCCTTGGTAGTTACGCAAATGAGCTGAAAACTTATCTCCACACAAAAACTTACACATGGATATTTACAGCAGCTTTATTCATAATTGCCAATACTTGGAAGTAACCAAGATCTTCAATAGATGAATGATAAACAAACTGTGATAATCCATTCAATGGAATAAAGAGAAAGTATCAAGCTATGAAGAGACATGAGAGAACCTAAAATGCATATTACTAAGTGATAGAAGCCACTCTGTAAAGGTTACAAACTGTATGATTCCAACTATAGGACATTCTGGAAAAGGCAAAATTACGAACAGTAAACTGATTAGCAATTTCCAGACATTAGGGAAGATGGGAGAGAGAAAAATGGAATTATATAAAATGTTGAATGAAAACTAGAAAAGGCAGAAAAAGAGGGAAAGGAAAAAGAAACAAAGAACAAATGCAGTGATTAGAAAACAGTTACAAATATGGTAGATATTAATGTAACTCTATCAATAATGCAAATAGTCTAAATATGCCAATGAAAAGACAGATTGTCAGAGTAGACTAGAAAAAAAAGACCCAATTGTAAGTTTTCTACAGAAACCTACTTTAAATATAAGGACTCTGATAGATTAAAAGTAAAGAGATGGGGGAAAATATATAATGCTAATAATAATCAAAAGAAAGCTGAAGTAAGCAAAATAGATTTCAGAACAAGGAATATTATCAGGAATAAAGAGGCATTTCAGAATGACAAAGAACTCAATTTTTCATAAAGACATAACAGCCCTTAATGTGTGTATTTAAAAAGTGTCAAAACACTTGAAACAAAAACTGATAGAACTGCAAGGAGAAATAGACAATTCACCATTATAGTTGGAGACCCACTGTAGTCAGCAATCCTCTCTCAGTAATTGATAAATCAAGAAGGCAGAAAATCAGTAGGGATATAGATGACCTGAACAGAATTATCAATCAACTTGATCTCATTGACATTTACAGAATACTCCATTAAACAACAGAAGAGTACACATCTTTCTCAAACTCACATGGAACAGTCACTAAAACAGACCAAACTATAGGCAATAAAATACCCCTTTACCAGTTTAAAAGGACAGAAATCATGCAAAATATATTCTCAGACCACAATGAAAATGAATTATAAATCAATAACAATCAATAAAAGGTGGAAAATTCTCCAAATATTTGGACATTAAATGACACACTTCTAAGCAAAACATGGGTCAATGAAGAAGTCTCAGGAGAAAATTTTTTTTAATCAATTTATTTTATTTTCAGCTGTGTTGGGCCTTCATTGCTGTGCGCAGGCTTTCTCTAGTTGCGGCGAGTGGGTGCTACTCTTCATTGCAGTGCACAGGCTTCTCATTGTGGTGGCTTCTCTTGTGGAGCACGGGCTCTAAGCATGAGGGCTTCAGTAGTTGTGGCACATGGGCTCAGTAGTTGTGGCTCGTGGGCTCTAGAGTGCAGGCTCTGTAGTTGTGGTGCATGGGCTTTGTTGCTCCGCAGCATGTGGGATCTTCCCAGACCAGGGCTCGAACCCATGTCCCCTGAATTGGCAGGAGGATTCTTAACCACTGTGCCACCAGGGAAGCCCTCTCATGAAAAATTTTTTAAACTACATTTAAATCAAAATTTTAAACTAAATATTTATAGTTTAAAAATTTAAACTAAAAATAACTAATTTTTAAAATTTCAGTTAAATTGATAAACCTCTAGCCAAGTTAACAAAGAAAAAATGAAAGAAGGCAAGATTATCAATATTAAAATGAAAGAGGTGCCATCACTGATGATCCCATGTACTTTAAAAGGATAATATAGGAATATTATTGCTGATCCTAGGACTGGGGAAAAAATAACAAGATGAGCATGCAACATCTTGTAGTGTCAGAAAGTAAAGAAGTGTTAAAAACAACAACAGGGCTTCCCTGGTGGCGCAGTGGTTGAGAGTCCGCCTGCCGATGCAGGGGACACGGGTTCGTGCCCTGGTCCGGGAAGATCCCTCATGCCGCGGAGCGGCTGGGCCCGTGAGCCATGGCCGCTGAGCCTGCGTGTCCGGGGCATGTGCTCCGCAACAGGAGAGGCCACAACAGTGAGAGGCCCGCGTACCGCAAAAACAACAACAACAACAACAATAACAGCAACACAGTGGTGGGGGATTTGTCAAAGGGACGTAAAAGCTAATTTAAAGTGCTTCCAATGGCCAAAGCTAAAACTATTTGAGCAAGAAAGTAATGAATTATGGGTTACAACTCAAAGTATAAACTAAATACCCATGATTCCATAATGACATGCATAAGTGACTGAATTAATAAATAAATGGGGGATAAGACCCCATGTAAGTGAACTCCAAATAACTTATGTAGATACTCCCCCTTCAAGGAGGTTGACTGAACTCACTCAGGCGTGAGCTATGCAGAGTGACTTCCTTCCCATTACTACAATATGGAAAGTGAGTGGAAAAAAGAGTAACTCTACAGTGAAGAAAGCTGAAAAACTACTGGCTCAGCCAGGTGATCAAGGTCAACAGTAATAAATCTTGTTGATAACATGTACTCTTGACATGATGTGATAAAAATAGTGCTTTACTTCTGTGGATTCCTCCTCAAAACCTATAACCCCAGTCTAACCATCAGAAAAATATCAGACAAATCCCAATAGAGGGGCATTCTACAAAATATCTGATCAGTGTGGGTGGGAGAGGGAGACTACAAAGGTGTGAATTCTGGAAGGTTAAAATCACGATGCCATCTTGGAGGCTGTCTTCTATAATCTAGCCTCTGACTTTCAGTGATTCATATCCGCTCCACACGCAAAATACATGAACACCTTCTCAAGACCCCTAAATATCTCAACCCATGACCCATGACAGTCAGCTCATGGTCTGGAATCTCATCATCTAAACCAAATCTGAGTGTGAATGAGATCCCATAGGTGTTGTTCCTTACATACAGCTACTTGCGAATGGTTCCTCTTTATCTGAAGTCTTGAAAACTAAAGAGAAAGTTATATGTCTCATACAATCAACATGTTGAGACACGAATAGGATAAATGTTATGGACATTCTTCCTCAAAGGTAGAAAATAATTGGCATACAATGAATACTGGTAAATTTGATTTTTGCTTAGAAACCATTTATTAATTTTAGCTTTCTTTGCCACCTGAAAAGGTTGGTAACCTTCAAAATCAGCAAGTCCCAGCTTCATTATTTAATGATCCTTCTATTAGCTTAACTTTCTCTTCTTTCATTTTGCTACAATCTGCCAGAAGAAACAAGATGACATTTTCAACCCTAGAGTTACAAATTTCTTTAGCTATATCACACAGTTCACTGGGCACACAGTCTAATTTGCACATTACTACAGGAAACAGGGTTGATAAACTTTATGCCACAACATAACGAGGATCCGCTTTCTTCCAATATTCAGTAGTATTTTTCTCACTTTAAGACCTCACCAGCAGCCTCCTCAGAGTTCAAAATTCTATAAACAGTGTTCAAGACATTTAATGAGTTAACTAACAGTCTTCTCAAAATCCTTACAGCTTTCTCCAATTCCATTCCCCACCTGATTCCAAATCATTCCTATATTTTAGGTTTTTGTTATGATAGTACCCAACTTCTGGTACCAAATCTACCTTGTAATTGTTGTGCAAAAATCACTCCCAAACTTAGTAGATTAAAACAACAAATACTTATTACTTTAAATAGTGTTCGAGGTACAGGAATTGAGGACCATGCTTTTCTGGGATTCTCTGGCTCAGTGTCTCTTATGAGGTCGCAGTCAAGCTGTCAGCCAGGGATACAGTCTCTAAAGAAGAATTTATTGTGAACATACTCACATGTTTGTTTGTAGGAGAAGTTGAAGTTCCTCACAGTGCAGGTCATTTCATAAGGCTGTTCGTGAGCTGGCTTTCTCTAGAACAAGTGCAGAGAGAGAGAAGAAAGTAATCTTTTATAACTCAATCTTGAAAGTGTATTCTATTGGTCACATAGAACAATCCTTGTACAATTTGGGCAGGGACTATACAAAAAGGTGTAATGGCAGAAGTTAGAATCATTGGGGACCATTTTTGGAGGCTACCAACCTCAGCAAGATATGTGAGTTTCCATGCAGGTAGAACAGTAGAGTTTGTTATAAAGGGTAGTTCACTTTTTTCCTCAATATAAAGCAGAGTCATCAGCTGAGATTGAGTAAGGCAAGTAAGTTATTAGATTTCTGTGGGAAGGAGTGAATAAATGTGATATTCTTGGAGAATGGGAAGAAAACAGAGTAAGGATATATGGTAGGATTGCCATGCTATATTAAGCAACCACTTATTCTTAGTTATAAATTTAAAGTGCAACCAGTCAGCATAATATGTTTTCTCATAATGTTCTATTGCTTGTTAGGTAGGCTCAGTGTAGATGAACTGTTTAGTTTTAATAAGGTGGGAGTTTTGCAACAAAAGTACAATGGAGTTTTTAAAAAAGTTGCAGGAAACAAAAGCGTTTGACAAGAAATTATTAAATGCAATTAATGAACCTCTGTAATGGGTAAATATTGATACTAGGGAGCAGAGCTCAGACCAGAGTAATGGTTAGAGAGTAAACTACCTGAAAGAAAACACTTGTAAGTCTTCAGGAATGTATTAATGCTTTTCTGAAGAAAGAATTGCTGATATGTGAGTCATTAGATGGCATTTGCTATTATGCTTTGAGGAACTATCTAGAGGAATTGTTTTCTTAAGGAAAAATAAATTTAAATAAAAATTATTACAAGAAAAGGATTACATCACAAAATAATTTTAACACAAAATTAGTAAATGTATACTTTATGTTATATATACATACTGACCACAATTGTCTTTATACTCTACCTGTCATACAACAGACAGATCAGAAATAATAAAGACCTCCTTATTTCAATTTAATCTATTGTTTATAAATATATAACAAATTCAAATGACTTACCTTACTTAATTTCCTTTAAGCCTATCTTTGACATTGAGAAATGCATGTCTATTTGGAATGAAAAATTATTCCTCACTAAGGTTATAAATTTGGTATAATAAAATTATATTCCTATCACTTAGTAAATTTAGTCTAACCAAGATTGAGAAGATCTCAGAGAAAAAATAAATTTTCATATTATCATATTTTATTTGTGAATGAGGAAGAGGCTATTACTTGTCTTCATATTGATGGAAATTATTTTCTCTTGATTGATTTCAACATAGGACGAATATTTTTAACAAATACTTTAAATTTTAAAAATGATTCAGTAGAAAACAAATCATGTTTAGCCATGCTTTTTTAAAGACAACAATTTCTTATAAGTAGCTCAGGTGAGAATAGCAGATTTTAGTCTCCTATTTGTTAAATAGCTCAGCTTCAAAAAGAAAGGTATTACTTTAGCTACTTAGAGGAGAAGCTGAGTGCTGAATTCTATGTCATCCTCTTTCCCTCTGAAAAGAATAACATTTTTAAATTATAAAAACCATTCAGTAAATGAAGAAAGTAGTTATATCAGTAGAATATCTATTTTTAATGTTCTATTTTTTATTTTATAGATTTTTTTCTATTTAAAATAATAAGAGGGAGAAAAAGAATGATTCCTTTAAATTCTTGTATTTATCACAAATTGCATAGAGTTTTAATACATAATTGTCATAACTGGAGGAATGGTTCTGGTTAGACCCGCTTTTTATTCAGATTTGTTTTTGTGCAGATATGTTTAACTGGTCCATTTCCTACTTTTCTTCTTTTGTGATGTCAGCATTTAATATTATAAATTTCTCCTCAAATATCCCTTTTTATATATACCACAAATGTGGCAAAAGTATTTTCATTAGCACTCAGTACTAAATATTTCTAATTTTCATGTTTCATTTCATTCATAATATTTTATTTTCATTTTTATTTGGCACATGTGTTATAAAAAAGTGTCAGGATTTACATTTCCAACTTTAAGGGGATTTTCAGTTATCTTTTTATTATTTAATTGTAACTTAATTTCACTGTGGCCAGCAAATTGGTCTCAATTTTTTTGAGAAATTTTTAGGGCCCAAGAGATAGTCAATTTTTAAATGTTACATGTTTGTTTGGAAAGAATATGTGTTCTCCAGTTCTAGGGAAGAGAGAGAGAGAGATACATACACAGATGGTAGATCAATGTAAGTATAGATACATACAGATACAGAGATACAGAGATAGATATATATATAATATGCATATACCGGACTAGTTATGTTTGAAGTTTTCTTAAAATTTTCTATATCCATATTGATTTTGAGTCTGAATAATCCATAAACTAGTGAGAAAAGTGTGTGAAAATCTCTTCTAAGAAGTTGTTGATTTCTTCTGTATTTAATTTGTCAGGTTTTGCTTTACATATTTTCAGTCTATATAATTAAGCGCATACAACTTTATGGTTGTTACATATTCCTGGAAATTTGTATCTTTCAAAAGCATAAACTGGATTTTTAAAAAATTTCTAGCAATATATATATATATTTTTTTTGTCAAAAAGTCTATAGGTGTACAAACTTCGGTTAGTCTTTTCCTTGTATATATATATATATATATATATATTTTTTTTTTTTTTTTTTGCCATGCCTTCACTTTCAAGTTTTCTCTGTCTATATTCCAGGTATGATTTTAGTAAACTGTGCAAAAATCACATTGTTTTCTAATCCAATTTGGCAATTTTTATCTTCATTGGAGGGTTAGTCCATTTGGATTAACCGTTGATGGATGTATTTGAATTAATTTCTAATATCTTGTGTTTTTTATTTAATCTCCTTTGTACATTGGGGTTTTTTTTTTTCTGTTCAGTATACTTTATACATCTTTTTTCTTTTCTCCTGACTTCTTTTGTATTACTGAATTTATATTTCTTTTCTCTGAATCCAGGTTTTCCCTCCTTGCTTTATGTGAGATTTTCATATATAACCTCCCAACTTCATCCTGACCCTTAGAGAATAGTTCATTAAAATCAAGACTTTGTTTCCTGGTCCCCAAGGAAGTGGCTCATTAAAACTAAGGGGCTAGGCCATCAAAAATAAACATTAAGAGGAAAGATGCCAGATTTAAAGATTTTTTTCTTTAGGATCATCAGATTATCTTGTGTGGTTAATACCACTGAAGTACCTGACTAGCATAGCAAGAGGAAATCCAACCCAGGTTCCATGCAACAAACATTTCCCTGGAGAAAAGGGTAACTCTTATAATTCTACTCAAAGACCATGTTTGTTTTTTGCAACTCCTTCACCTAGATTTTTTGCCTTTTCGCAATATCTACACAGTCCCCACATGTGCTAGCATGTATCCATGCTTCTTACTCGGGATTAATGTTTCCTTGTTGAATTGTTTAGTACCCTATAAGAAAAGAGAAACTTCTCTAGATATTTCAAGCATGAGAGACTTAATGCAGGGAATTGGATAAAGAACTGGAGGAGCAAAAGGAAAAGGAGAAAATGCACAAGGGACAGGAGGAACAAAAGGAAAAGAGATATCTAGAAGCTGCTTCCTCTTTCAGGTAGGAAGCTATGAGCCTGCACGTGTCACTGAAATGACAGAAGTGATGCTTTTGTTTTTTCTGCATTTAAAACTGGACTGCTGACAATTCAGAAGCCCGCAATCTTGTTGATGTTGTTGGAATTGCCCCTGATCCTAAGGCAACATGGGTCTATTTTCAGTCAACTGCTGCTCTCATTGCCAGCAATCACTGATAGAAGCAGAATATAAATAGCTCCAGCTTTCTTTCTGCCTTCCAATCTTTCACCTATACTTTCCCACTGGCAAAAGCTAACATGAAGTCAAGTATTAAGCAACTCTGGAAAGTGCAATTTGAGGCTTCCAGCCCCAATGAAGAGGAAAGTACAGGTTTCCCCCACTATCGGAAAGTAGAGCATTCCCATGAAAACTTTCATAATTGCCTAAAGTGAAGAAGCAATTAACTTGGGACACATCTTACTAACAGATGCACAAAATAAAATGAGATAAAGCATAGACACAGTTCAAAGTTACAATGGCTTGATGCTGAGATGCTGAGTGAATTTCCAGGGGAAGGAGCTTGCTGGTGCCACTCCTGCTGCTTAGGGTACAGGGTGCCTTTATAACAGCTGGCTGCAAAACAAACACTGAATGCTATTTTCACTTTTTACCTTTTTTGTAAAAGTGAAAATCCTCTTTGTATTTCTTTCAGTTAGTGAAAACTAATGTAGGTACTACATGTAGGTACCATTGTAGGTCTTTTGTAAAAACAAAGCATAAGGCAAACTTTCAAAAAGTGGGGGACACCTGTATAGGTGTACCAACGTGGGAGGGAGACTTGATGTTACAGTCTACCCCTTCCACAACTCAGCATCCATATACATTTCTCGACTTGCTAAGACTGAATGTTTGTGTCCCCCCTCAAAATTCACACATTGACGCCTAATCTCCAAAGTGTTGGTATTTGAAGGTGGGGCCTTTTGGATGTGACTAGGTCATGACAGCGGAGCCCACATGAATGTGCCCTAATAAAAGACCCCAGAGAGTTCCTTTACCTCTTCCACTATGTGAGGAAACAGCAAAAAGACCACCATCTATGAACCAGGAAGAAGGCTCCCACCAGACACTGAAATTTCCTGTGCCTTGGTTTTGGCCTTTTCAGCCTCCAGAACCGTGGGACATAAATTTCTGCTGCTTACAGTCTACCCAATCTATGGTATTCTGTTACAGCAGCCCAACTGGACTAAGACACTGCTCATATTTAAATTTCTATTCAACAACAATAAAAACAGTATAAATAATACTTTAACTAGCAAAGTGCAATAATAGCTCATACAAATGAAAATAAGTTCATCCTCTCCCCAAAATGGGGAAACAAAATTTCATCAGTCATTGTACTCAACTATGAAAGATGTTAGTTCTTCTTTCAGTCCATTTGGATATTCTAGAATTAAAGATTACATTTTAAATTTATCTATCAACAATGCACTTTATACAAAATGTTAGTAAAACAGGAAAATAATTATGATATTCAAAGATGGAAATAATAAGTGCATACAATTCTATTTGTATAATTTGTTGATCATACATGATAGTTATAATTTCCATGAGATATTACAGGTTTGTTTTTTTTAACCTGAGCAAGAACCTCATATGGCCAAGGATCTTTACTAATGGACTGTCCTAATCCTCACTGAATCATTAATTGTCCTGTCTTATTGTGTTGCATTAATCCTCCATGACCTTGTAATAGATTATTTTAACTGTTCGTTGAAGCAAAATATGTATACACAAAGGTACTCATATAATAAATGTGCAGATGAAATTATTTTTCAAAATTGAACACAACTATATAATCAGCACAGATAAAAATCAACACTACCAGCAGTCTGGAAGCTTCTCTCATGCTCCCTTCCATTCACTGTCTTCCTCTCTGAGAGTACTCATTATCTTGAATTCAATTTTTACTTGCTTTTACACTTCAAACTTTTTTACTTTTACCTACTTTAAACCGTTACGTGAATAGAATCAATTTAATATAAATCTGTATTTGTCAGAGTTCTCCAGAGAAACCAGTAAGATGATAGATAGATAGATAGATAATGATGAATTGGCTCATGTAATTATGGAGACTGAGAAGTCTCACAGTCTTTCATCTTCAAGCTGGAGACTCAGGAAAGCCAACAGTGTGATTCAGTCTGAGAAGCAAGGAAGCCTATGATGTAGATTCCAGTTTGAGTCTGAAGGACTGAGAACCAGGTACATCAAGAGCAGGAGAAGATAGAATGCCCCAGCTGAAGCAATCAGGCAGGAAGGGGATAATTCCTCCTCCCTACACCTTTTTTTTTTTTTTTTTTTTTTTTGCCTCCACCTTCTGTTTTATTCAAGCCTTCAATGATTTAGATGACGTCCACCCACATTGGGGAGGACAATCTACTTTATTGAATCCACCAATTCAAATGCTAATCTTATCCAGACACCCTCACAAAAACACCCTCTTTAATCTGGGTGCCCAGCAGCCAGTCAAGTTGACAGGTAAAATTAACCATCACAGTATTATTTTGTGCCTGGCATCTTTTCCTCAACATTGTGTTTGTGAGATTCATCAATATTATTCATGTAGTTTTAGATTGTTCACTTTTCTATTCTATCTTGATAGAAATTTGGGTAATTTCTAATTTTTACCTATGAAAATAGTACTTATATATACATTCTAGTATATTGCTTTTGATAAACATATGTATTCATTTCAGTTGAATATGTATAAGAAGTAGAATTTCTGGATCTTGGAAAACACATTTAGTTATAGTAGATACTGCCAAACCATTTAATCTTCTACTAACTTTTACAGCCGGACGTGGAATCACTAAAGTGACACACCAGAGAATGCCTTGAATTCCATTCATAGCCTTCCCTACTTGTATTATGTAGCAGGAACCTCACTTGAGTACAGGCGTACCTCAGAAATATTGCAGTTTGGTTCCAGACCATCACAACAAAGTGAATATGGCAATAAAGTGAGTCAAACAAATTTTTTGGTTTCCCAGTGCATATAAAAGTTATGTTTACACTGTACTACAGTGTATTAACTGCAAATAATAGTATTATTTCTTAAAAAATGTATATATCTTAATTTTAAAATTCTCTATTGCTAAAAAATGCTAACCTTCTTCTGAGCCTTCAGCGAGTTGTAATCTGTTTGCTGGTGGAGGGTCTTGCCTCGATGAAGATGAATGCTGACTGCTCAGGGGGTGATTGCTGAAGTGTTGGTGTGGCTGTGGCAATTTCTTTTTTTTTTAATACATTTATTTATTTATTTTTATTTTTGGCTGCGTTGGGTCTTTGTTTCTACACATGGGCTTTGCCCAGATCCATCAAAGAATTCACTACCTATGGCAGCTATAACCTTATGAAATCTTTCCTAAATAATAAGGCTTGAAAGTTGAAATTAATTCTTGACCCATGGGCTACAAAATGGATGCTGTGTTATGCAACACCAGCTGCTTTTTTTTTAATATTTTATTTTTATCTTTATTTTTATTTATTTATTTATTTATTTGGCTGTGCCACACAGCTTGCGGGACCTTAGTTCCCTGCTCAGGCATTGAACCCACACCTTCAGCAGTGAAAGTGCGGGGTCCTAAACACTGGACGGCCCAGGAATTCCCCCAGCTGCTTTTCCATAATAGAGTATGTGGCAAGACCAGCGAACTCAATCAACATATGCTTATTGTAAAATATATTTTGCTGATGTGTTAACCATTATCAGAAGCAAGGCTGTGTGAAGCAACATGGTAGTAAATAAGTACTTTATAAGTTATTGAATGGTGCTGCTAGCTGAAGCACTGTAGCCAAAAAAGGCAATACTCTCTCTAGGATAAATTTCTTTATCAGTGAAACAAATGACTGCTTCTTTTTCATTAAGGTGAATTCAACTGGCATTTAAATTCTACAAGTAGCAGTCGAGTTTCGAATTTGATATTTCAACTGTTACAGCCCTTTAGCTTTTGTTATCTTCCTATGTCTTAGCTGTATGAGGGACTGGCTAGAAATTTAAATACTTGAACTAGCCATTTTCTTCCTGCAAGTTATCTAATGTAGTCAGAAGATGGTGGCTGCTGTGTGTTATGGAGGCTCTGAAGGAAGTCCCAGGATGGTGGAGGGTAATTAATCACAAATACAGGGCAAAGTGTGAAAGCTAGAGGGCCTCTTTAGCAGCATTGAAAAATATCTCATCTTCAGTTCTGTACCTTCTCAGGAATCTCCTCCAACCATCCTCTTCTGGTTACCACAGAAATAAGAGGATAAAGTCAAAAATTAACCAAACCAAGGAAGCGTTAGACCTCCTAAGGGAGGAAAGGGGTTATACTTTGAAATATCTGCAGAATCTAGACAGCATGAACCCAAGGAATCCAGTAGTATGTGTACAATTGGACCCTGGTAGACCTAAAGCTCTATAAGGCCAGAAAAAAGAGAGTCTATAGATATGGCAGCATTCTTCCATAAAACAAGATTAAACACCCTGAAAAGGAGCCTGGTGAATGGTGCTGGCTAGAAAGGATCCTGGAAACTTGAAGAAAGTGATATTCCACATCAAGTAAAGTAGAAATGCCAGTATACTCTTGAGAGATGGAGGAAGAAGGGGTGAAAAGATGCAGAGAAGGGAATAAAGTACACAAGACTGGAAAACCCACCAGATGGTTATGTTCTTCAGGAAAGACTAGAGAAAGTCATGATAACTCCAATTATCAAGCAATAAGAATGTGCTGGTGAGAGGGGCATCAGTAACTCCAACAAGGTCAATGTTGGCTACAGTCTTTGGACAAGGAATGACTATGAAAGATGCTCTTACCTACCAAATTGCCTTACTTGAATGCAATGTGGAGGATAGAATCCTGAAATAATAGAGATCAGGTGGCAGCACCCAACAGTCAGAAACAAAGTGGGTGTAATTACAATAATAGCAGCAAGATTTGAATGGCAACAAAGTGGACCTGGATGGTCAAGACCTACAGAGATGGTTAACAGAACATGACATCTGTAGTGTCGATATAGATGGCAGCCAACAGTATATTTCTCACTGTTTACTACAAAAGAAATGAAGGATCAATGATCAGAAGCCTTGGAAAAACCACCAAAATAAAAAGTCATGATTTCTTGCCTAATTTCTGGATCCAAGCTTACTTTTAAGCCCCAGTAAAAGGAACCCTATAAAATCATAAAAAACATATTTAGTAAGTATTCCCCCTGTCTTCTCCAAAGGGTAAGTGTACTAGGAGAAAAGAAAATACCTGGAGATGTTGAGAACTGTTGGACAATGGGTCCAAGTTGACATCAATACCCAGAGACCCAAAATTTCAGTTATCATGGGGACTTACTGGGAGCATGTCTTAAATGTAATCTTGACTCAGGATCAGTACAGGGTCTACACACCCACCCAGTGGCCATATAATCAATTCACAAATGTGTGATTGGAATAGATATACTTGGTGTTTGCCAGAATATCCACATGGACACCTGGCCTGTGGGGGAAGTTCTATTATAGTGCTCAAGGCCAGTATGCACCTTTGAAACTGACCTCCTGTCAAGTTATTAAACCAAAAATATCACCACCTGCTGACAACAGCAGAAATTAATGCAACTCTTAAAGATCTAAAATAATGCAGTGGTGGCGGCCCCCATATTGTCCCCCATTAAATTCATGCACCTCTCTCCAGTAAAAGTCAGAAAGATCCTGGAGGATAACAATGTGTTACCACAAACTCAACTAAGAAGTATTCTCAATGGCAGATGCTTTCCAGATGTAAAATGTTTGCTAGAGCATATTAACACAAGTACATGGTGATTCAGAACTTTCAAAGATGAGGGTATGTATTACCCCACCAAGTGAGACATATAGTCCGGCAGAGGTATTAGCTTATGGAAGGCAGTAGAGGGAGTGTCCTCATAGCCCAGAAACCACATGGTAGTGACAAGGGCTGTAGTTACTCCCACTAACGTTTCTACATTTTCCTAAGAAAAGAAACCAACTAGAATAATGGAAGAGCTGTTCCCAGATGTATTGAAGTTAATTTATGGATCTGAAAGGCACAAGTGTGGTCAGGAGCAGATGCTGCCATGTGCTAACCAGGTTTTGCTTAGGACCAAGGCACTAATTCCCCCAGCTGCTGGGAGGGATGCCTACTGTTGGCTGACACCTGAGTGCCTCCCCAGGAACTGTCCTTGGCCAGAGAGAGTAACCTTATCCAAGGTTATGCCTTTTCTCCAGAGGCATCTGACATCCAATCGCTTGCTTATGAGTGAGTACAAACTCTGGCTCTAGCTTCAGAGCTCATGATACAATTTGGCCGAGGCCCGGCAGTAACTACATAGCTGCACTTCAGCTTCTCCCTCTTCCCAGTCTTGCCTTCCTCACACCCTAACAGCCATCGTGCTCTAGAGAACTATCCCAGTAAGGTCATGCACACAAATTTCCACTTCAGAGTCTATTTCCCATGAATCTCGCCTAAAATAAAGACTGAGAAAACACCACTGGATTTGGCAGTTCTGAGTATATAGTGACATTGTAAAGAGGAAATCATTTTGTTCTGCTTCTGACATTAAAAACTGAAGAGCCTGGTTATTAATTTTCTAGTTTATCCATTAATATATGCATTAAATATATGCATAAAATAAGAAAATGAGTACAAGGCTAGGTGGTTTTTCTTTCCATATTAGAAAACATTTATAAATTTAAAATATTTTTCACATCTGCTGAGTGAGAAAAATTTTATTATCTCCATTTAGAAACCTGCAATTATTTTAAAATCAACTAATAAATGATGGGATTTATGATTAAGCAGTTAATCCCAAAGAGAATATTTTTTTAAATATGTATAGTTAATTCAAAACCTTTATAGCTGATTGTTTTTCAAAGCAATTACAATACAAAGTTCTGAATTCCATTTGTTGTATCAATATTCAATTATCTTTCCTTTATAAATATGACTTGTTCTGAATTTGTCACTATCAAAAAAAATCCTATCAACATACATTATATAAAATTGCCACTATATTACAAAGGCAAAATAATATGCTAAAGACAAAAGTAGTTCTTTTCCAATATCATATGAATCACTGATTTCAGTTTTATTGATATTATATTCAGGATAAGTAAATGCTCATAATCAAAAGACTAGATAAAGTATAGGATTTCTTTTAAATTTTTAATGCACTTTATAATAGGACTGAAAAATTAAAATTGAATTAAACCCATAAGGGTTCATCCCCTGAAGTGATTTTTCTGACAGAAAAAAGTACATAACTACAGAGTATATTCTACTGATGGTAAAATATTCTTAAAAACCTTATCAATTTTGATAACATACCAGCTCACTTTCATTCCAGGATTTCTAGCTAGAAATATTTTTGTTACATGAAAGGAAAACACATTTAAGGGAACTCAGAAAAAGGAAAGTTTATTTGAAAGAACACAAGAATCTGCCAAAAAAAAAAACAACCCTAGGAAAATTCAACACCCAGGTCCCAGGAGGATCAAAGACTGTTGAAGATTCAGGTAGCTACCCTATTTTGTCTTCACCCTTTCTCAGAAGCTCTCTTCCTAAGTATTGTTCCCAGCATTTTTTTTTTCTTTTGTGATAGGTCTGCTCTCTCTGCTTTTTAATCATCCATGAAGCTCATAATACTTGCCCAAGATGCCACTACAACTGAAACTTCCCTTTTTGCCTCTTAGAATTCCAAATAAATCCAATTTTCCCAACTCATCTCTGTGAGACTGACACAAATCATGAGTGCCTAGACAGACTAAAATTGGTCAAAACGTACAAAACAAGGTTTGGGATCACATGGTACTAAAGTCTCAGCAGAACCTGTAAATTGGAGCATTTTCCTCTAAAAAGAATGATAGCTTATAAACAAAACTAAACATCTTCAAGTAGAATAGACTCTGAGATATATAGTAGTCAATTTTTAATGCCTCCTTTTTTATAATGATTTGTTTTCTCCTTGCCATTTTATATTTGTTTTTTTGGAAATATTTCATTGTCTCTATTTTTTTTTTAACATCTTTATTGGAGTACAATTGCTTTACATTGTTGTGTTAGCTTCTGCTGTATAACAAAGTGAATCAGCTCTACGTATACATATATCCCCATATCCTCTCCTTCTTGCATCTCCCTCCCACCTCCTTATCCCACCCCTCTAGGTGGTCACAAAGCACCAACCTGGTCTCCTTGTGCTACGTGGCTGATTCCCACTAGCTATCTCTATTTTACATTTGGTAGTGTACATATGTCCATGCCACTACCTCACTTTGTCCCAGCTTACCCTTCCCCCTCCCGGTGTCCTCAAGTCCATTCTCTATGTCTGCGTCTTTATTCCTGTCCTGCCCCTAGGTTTTTCAGAATCTTTTTTTTTTAGACTCCATACATATGTGTTAGCATACGGTATTTGTTTTTCTCTTTCTGACTTGCTTCACTCTGTATGACAAACTCTAGGTCCATCCACCTCACTACAAATAAAAGGAGACAAAAGACCTGTATGCAGAAAACTATAAGACACTGATGAAAGAAATTAAAGATGATACAAACAGATGGAGAGATATACCATGTTCTTGGATTGGAAGAATCAATATTGTGAAAATGACTATAGTACCCAAAGCAATCTACAGATTCAATGCAATCCCTATCAAACTACCAATGGCATTTTTCACAGAACTAGAACAAAAAATTTCGCAATTTGTATGGCAACACAGAAGACCCCGAATAGCCAAAGCAAACTTGAGAAAGAAAAACGAATTCTTGAGAATCAGGCTCCCGGACTTTAGACTATATTTGTTTTTAAATATCACATACCTGTTAATTCCAGGCATTGGCAAGAACTAAGAGTGTTAATAGAGAAAAGAGCTGAGTGGCAAAAAAAAAAAAAAAAAAAGCTGTTGCAAAGCCCTGGCCATCTGATTCCTGAGAGAAAGAATCTCCCTAAGACCCTATGGAAACAACTATGTAAAAAAATTAAGGGAAACTCTACTTCTGAAATGGCAATGGAAGGACCTCCAAAGACATATTTCCTAGCAAAACAAGTATAACTGGTAGGAAAAATAATTTTTAATGAAGTTTTTGGAAACTGTTCCAAGGGCAAAAAGTAAATAGCAAACATTTAAGAAAATCTATAAGAACAGGGAAAGTCTGTGGTATTTGAACATGATCCACTTCCTCCTTCCCCTCCTAGCTCAGCTTAATGGAAACTCCACTGAAGGTGGCTACAGCCAAGAATACAGGGTGCCTTCTTCCAATCAAGGGCTATGGTATTGTTGCGGAGGAAGAAATTTTCCTCTGCCCTTCTAGGTTCTTCTGGCTAGTCTAAGAATTAAATCGACAGGAGGCAAACTAACAAGAGAAAAACCAAACCAAAAATTTAATAGCATGTTCGCATGGGGGAAGCCCAGGAAAACTCAGTAACTCACTTAAAAAGGCCAAAACCCTCACCTTGAACACCATCTTCAGTTAAAGACAAAGAGGACGTTGGGGCTAGTAGTTTGGGATTTCAAAGGGGAAGAAGGCAATGCACATGGAGATGGGAAAGCACATGTTTAGTAAACAAATGTTTGCTGGGCCAGGCAGAGACACTGGGACACAGAGTGGACTCCAATCTCTAGGCCCTGATGAGCTTCCCCCACCCCAACTAGCCCATATTCTTTGCAGGTATATCTGGTGATAGCTCTATTCAGGGATTAAGCCCTCTAGCTAAATTATTTTAGGCAGCTAAGGGGGAGGTCAAAGCTTTTTCCTGAGTCTTTTGGGTCTTGATTGTTTTCAGCTCAAAATAATCCACATGCCAGAGACATTTCAGGGTGGCCAATTTTGCTCCTCCACAGTATCCTCCCGGGAGGAACAGGCTGCCGGGATTTCTCATTTCTGCCAGCTATTAGTTGCAGAAACTAAATCTCAGGTGAGTGTGGCCAAGATAACACAGGCTCTCTTTGTCCACCAGTCTCCACTCATAGGGTAGAGAATCAACCTCAGGCATGAAAGGCTAGGAAAACTGGGCTCCAGTCTATCCTTACCGAGGCCCATACACAGTGTGGAGGTCCCACACCACGAGACACAAGCTTAGAAGACCAGAGGCTACCACCCTACCCAGCACCTTTCTCTTAAAGCAGAGGCATCACTAAGAGAAAAGTGGGCCACTGTCCCACCCCCAGACCCAGAGCCAGGGCTCAGAGATTTGGCCAGAAGAGAGGCAGGCCTTAAGAACAGGGAAATGTGAAGTTCTCCCCAGTGTAACAGAGGGTGGCAAATGTCAAAGATAATGGTCCTCTCAAAAACAGTGAAGGTTTTGGTGGTAAGCAATTAAGGTAGCTTCACAAGAGTAACAAGTTAAGCCATAGAAATCCAAGTTAATCAGATAAAACCAAGTATCCAGACAACTAATAACTTTCATGGGATAAACTGGAACCTCAAACATTGGCCTCCAAAACTACCCCGTAAAGGGGCCGAATTTAATTATATCAGACAATGGAGCAATTTACACTCCAGGGCATTGTCAAAAGAATAGCGCAATTAGTGGAGTCTAACAGCTAGGTTTAATCAGGAAAGGAGACAAAGAGAAACCTGCTAAAAACACTGTCACTCCAGGTTGAATATACACACGCCCAAGACTGCACCTCTGAGCAAGAGTCAGAGGCTTCACACTGCCGGGCAAGTAGATGTCACTAAAATAATCCAGCTAGTCACTAAACAAATAGACCAACAACAAACCCCAGGGAGAGGGAAGCTGCTCCAATATATAATCTTAAGTGTCCAATTCTCAACAACATTAAAACACATGCAAATAAACAGCAACGTGTGACTCAGAAAAACACCAAAACAATCTTGAAAAAGGACAAAGTCAGCAGGCTCACACTTTCCATTTTCAAAACTTACTACAAAGTTGCAGTAATCAAGACTGCGTGGTACTAGCATAAGAAAAGACACACAGGTATATGGAATAGAATTGAGAAACCAGAAATAAAATCCCTCACATTAATGCTAAGTTGATTTCAAGAAGGGTGCCAGACCATTCCATGGGTAAATCATAGTCTTTTTTTTTTTTTTTTTTTGCGGTACGCGGGCCTCTCACTGCTGTGGCCTCTCCCGTTGCGGAGCACAGGCTCCGGCCGCGCAGGCTCAGCGGCCATGGCTCACGGGCCCAGCCGCTCCGCGGCATGTGGGACCTTCCCGGATCGAGGCACGAACCCGTGTCCCCTGCATCGGCAGGCAGACTCTCAACCACTGCGCCACCAGGGAAGCCCCCTAAATCATAGTCTTTTCAAATAAATGGTTCTATGACAATTGGATATCCTCATGCAAAGGAGTGAAGATGGTCCCCTACCTCACTCGATATACAAAACATAACTCAAAAGGCATCAGGAACCTAAAAGTAAGTGCTAAAATTATAAAATTAATAGAAGAAAACATGGGAGAAAACTTTCATGATTCTGAATCCAGCAATGACATGACATTCTTAGATATAACATGAAAAAGGAAAGCTACAAGAGAAAAAATTAGGTAAATAATTTAAATTTTATGAAAATTTTAAAATTTTATACTTCAAACTGTACCATCAAGAAAGTATACAGACAACCCACTAGATGGGAGAAAGTATTTGCTGTACTTGAAACTAAAAAATAAAGGCAATTTATAAAGTAATTTAAAAAAAGGTGAAAGGACTTCCTTGGTGGCGCAGTGGTTAAGAATCCACCTGCCAATGCAGGGGACACGGGTTCGAACCCTGGTCTGGGAAGATCCCACTTGCTGCAGAGCAACTACTGAACAGCTACTGAACCTGCGCTCTAGAGCCCACAAACCACAACTACTGAGCCCATGTGCCACAACTATAGAAGCCCACGCGCCTAGAGCCCGTGCTCCACAACAAGAGAAGCCACTGCAATGAGAAGCCTGAGCACTGCAACGAAGAGTAGCCCCCGTTTGCCTCAACTAGAGATAGCCCACGCACAGCAACAAAGACCCAACCCAGCCAAAAATAAATATAAATAACTTTTTTTGAAAGGTGAAAAGTGTAAAAAGCCTCTGAAAGGTAATTTTTTCCATAGAAGTACAATATAGGTCAATTTGAAACCTATACATGAAGATAGCAATATTTCTAATATGTTTCAGTAGAGAGAACATAGAAAAAGTTAAAAAATAAAAAGAAACGGAAAAAGAAAAGAAAAAGATTGTAGAAGGCTTTGACAAAAATAAGTTGTCTTAAAGTAAAAACTTTGTCATTTTAACCAATCTTATTGCGACATTTTGATTTCAAGGAATTTTTTTTTCAACCACAGGAACCCAAGATACATACCAGAGAGATAAAAAGCTTGACTTCAGTGTTCTCTGCATGTCAAGAAAATTGGGAGCATGTCAAAGTTATGGACACTGGAGAATATCCAATGAGTAAATAAAGCAAAATTTTTTGATTGTTTTAAAAAAATAAAACACCTTACATCCTTGCAGTTTGAAATGTTCTGTTTTTGAAATGCTGATATGAGTGCATAATCTCATGAAGTAATAAAACTATAAATTATGACCTGTGAAAATACTGTTTAAAATGGCAATTTGGGTATGTAATGGGGTATTAATATGTGCTATGTAGGAATACTGCTAAACTGCAGCTATATAGTATGTTATATATATAGACACCTTTATGACTAATGCACCAAGGAGAAAATTCTGGCAAAGTAATGTGTGTTCAAATTCCCTGTATATAACTACACTGAAACCTAACATTGATTTGGTATAAATTATAAGTTATTATACCAACAGCTAACCATTTTTTATTGGCTGTCATGGTTTATAGAAAATAGCTACAGCATCAGCTCACTTTTCTACCTACAATGTATCTACTTTGTAAAATAAAAAATCATTATTTTTTTATTCTAGTCTCTTGAATCATAAGTTATAGCATAATAACTAAAGCCATTTAATACAGGAAAATCATTCCAAATCAAAAGGACAGTAGATTGACTATTGCAAAGGAAATAAAAGGGTAAGAAACTAAAATATTGTTTGAATATGCAAAACTAAGTATTTCACATCTACAAATGCAATTACACCACAATATGGCTCTCCAATACATTCCGGAAATGACATAAATACATGGAATGTCCTATGGTCCCCTATAAACTCCGGTTTCAGATGGTGGACCAGGGCGACCAACTTACACACAGTGAAATGGGAATGAGACCTACTTGGATTTTTTTTTCTCTATTAAATGATGCATTTTTACACATGATGAAGCTTCCTGTTTCATTAGTTTCATGATACTGAGAATGACAATTGTATACCAAAAATTTATCATATGTTCATGCTTTTTATGTTTTTTTTAAAGATTTTTTTGATGTGGACCATTTTTAAAGTCTTTATTTTTATTATTATTTTTAAATAAAAGTCTTTATTGAATTTATTACAATATTGCTTCTGTTTTATGTTTTAGTTTTTGGCCACAAAGCATGTGGGATCTTAGCTCCCCGACCAGGGATGGAACCCGCACCCCCTGCATTGGAAGGCAAAGTCTTAACCGCTGGACTGCCAGGGAAGTCCCCTGTTCATGCCTTTTAAATTGTGAAAAATCATACATAGTGCTGTGGTCTGTTTCCAATGTCAACTCACCAAATAAGTTATTCCGTCATATAATTTGATGAGTAATTTCATTTTATTCAATGTTTTGGGATGTTATTTATTGACTGACCCAAATGACAATAATTTAAAATATTTCCTTGGATATATTAAGGAGAAATATGTCTATTAAAAAAGGGGGTCTTAGTTATATTCCCAATATTTTATTTTACTCTTAAATCTCAAAAACTCTATGTAATCATAAAGAATTTCAGTTTATGGAACAAAAAAAAACTAAACACCTTAACTACAGCCATCTATCCCCTATGTTTATTACTTGCTTAGGTAAGTATTTTAGACATGTAAAGTGCTACCTACTGAGTTAACTGGTAAAATAATTAGAATTACAGAGCTGAGATCGCCTTTCTTTTTGTATTATTATAATCCAATTGCTACCACATTTTATCTCCACAATAAAATGTTAATATTTAGTATATATTAACTGCATTCATATTTGCTTAATTTTTCATACTTTATGTTCCCTGCACAAACTGTTTCATAAAATGGGTTGGGAAAAATTTATTCACATACCATATTTCAATGACATTAGCAAGTTAGCCATTTAGTTGATTACAAATTGTGAATAAACATTTTCTGCTCTGGTTTGAAAAACTAAATACCAAGAATGTTGCTATTTATAGTTAAGAAAGTTTTTGAGAAAATGATTCATATGGACTTATTTTTAAAATAGAATCAAATAAACAGTTAATCCCTTACTTTGTAGACTTTTACAAACAAAATATTAAAAAAAATTTTTTTGTGTGGCAAGCCAGTAATAGAAAGTTTCGACTCTCCATCCTCAAAGACCATTGTATGGTGGTATATCCCACACAGACTATGAGGGTCAGGTAACCAAGGGGTGGAAGTGGCCTTGCTTACCATACCGAAATACTTGGGGAATCTGTGCTTTCCATTCTTGGTGATGTTGGTCTAGAGGTCCCAGTTCTCAGACAGATTGTTTATAACACAGGAAACAGCAAGATTCTCATTAAATGATGGCTGCTGATAGGTTTCTTCAGGTTCCTTTTTCCAAGAGAACATCAAGCAAGGAAAGGAGTCACCACACTGGCTGGTGAACTAACCTTGATTATCAAGAGGAGATGGGTATGTTATTATACACTGAAGGCAGAAAAGAATACATTTGTCTCCCTGGGATCCACCGGGGTGTTTCTTAGTACCCCCCACTCTGCCTATTTGGGGCAGCAAATAGACAAGTGCAGGAGCCCCTGCTTGAAAAGGTCATGATAAGAGGTGCTTGGACCCCTCTGGTGTGAAGGTCTGGCTCACCCCATCTTATAAGTCACCTAGACTAGAGGAGGTCCTAGCTGGGAATTAGGGAATTTAGAATGAGTTATAGACGAGGGACATAAGAAGCACCAGTTGTGTCCTCAAGACCAGCTGCAGTTGTTGGGATTTGAGTCCTTTCCACTAACATGCTTTTTGTAAGCATCCCCCAAATCCTAGAGAAGCTATTTCTCGATGAGCTGAAGTTACTACAGGAAGCAAGTGGATGTGAATGCACAGAATAGGCTGTACTGGATGCTGTGGTGCCCCACCAAAATTGCCCTCCAGGCCTGAGGCATCTTCCCTCAGTTGCCAGTACCTGCTGACATCTCACTTCTGATTTGCTCTCCAGGAATTGTCCTTAACCACACATAGCTTCCTCCCCTTTTTTCTTCCAAAAATTGGTCCCTGCCGGGTAATGAGATCTGATTTCCTCCCACTGGTCCAAGACAACTCTAGAAATTGTCCAGCTCCAGAGTTCTCCATATAATTGGCTCCCATATAATTTTTTTTTTTGCATCAGAGTTTAACATCTTTCCTGCCCATGTCTGCTTCTCTTGCGCACAGATATTGTTACCAAAGGCACCTCCTAAGCAACCTCCTGCATAAAAATTTCTGCCTCAGAGTGTTAGATTTGAATAATTCAATCTAAGGCAATAGCTAAACCGCATGATTAGGATGAATATCTTTTAGTGTATTGTTAAAATATGTCAAGCAATAGTGGCTGGGCAGAGTATGAAAATACTAAATAACAATAGGCTTTTTAGAAAAATGAAGTTAAGTATATGTCTTTAATCACAACAAAAAATGAAAGCTACAAAAATATTAAAAATTTGTACAATAATAAAGGTATTTCTGTTATTCAATAGACAACATTTAGCCTGTCTAATTAGAATGAATTGATAAAATTGGAATATCCCTATTTTGTCACTCATAATGAAAAATATGGATCTAACTAACAGTGATTATCGGTGGCTGCCAACATTACAAAAAGAGAAGCCAGACATACATGCTTCCTGATGGACATGTACAGCACCATATTTGAAGTATTTTACTAAAATATAAATATATAAACCTGAATTGTACAGTCACTAGATCTAACCACTAATTACAAAATCTGTAAGAATACATTAAATGACACTAGAGGATATCATCCCCAAAGTTCAAACAATAGGAACTACGAGACAAAACTGGCTAATAAATAAATTGGGAAAGGGAGGCAGGAAGAAAGAGTGATGTGTGTACAATCATGGGGATTTGAACACTGATGATACTAAAAGAATTATTGGGTTTGCCAAAAAGTGCTTTCAGTTTTTAAGTACAAATAAAAGACACATTTTTCATTTTCACCAAGAGCTTCATTGAACAACGTATTCACCCTTTGGTTCCACTACCTTCTGCCATTTTTCAGGCAACTTCATAATTCCATCTTCCCAAAACTTTTTATCTTTTTGACCAAAGAACTGTTCCAGGTGCCTTTTACAGTCTTGCAGGGAATTGAAATTTTTTCTTTTAAGAGAATTTTGTAAAGACCCAAATAAATGGAAATCCATAGGTGCAATGTCTGCTGAATAGGTGGATGAATCAGAACTTCCCAGCCAAGCTGTAACAGTTTTTGCCTGGTCATCAAAGAAACATGCAGTCTTGTGTTATCCTGATGGAAGATTATGCGTTTTCTGTTGACTAATTCTGGACACTTTTTGTTGAGTGCTGCTTTCCGTTGGTCTAACTGGGAGCAGTATTTGTTGGAATTAATCATTTGGTTTTCCAGAAGGAGTTCACAATAGAGGACTCATTTCCAATCACACCATATACACAACATCACCTTCTCTGGATGAAGACCGGCCTTTGGTGTGGTTGGTGGTGGTTCAATTCACTTGCCCCATGATCTTCTGTTCCACATTACTGTACAGTATCCACGTTTCATCACCCGTCACAATTTGTTTTAAAAACGGAACGTTTTCAGTATGTTTAAGTAGAGAATCTCATGCAGAAATATGGTCAAAAAGGTGTTTTTCGCTTAGTTTATATGGAACCCAAACGTCAAAGTGATTAACATAACCAAGCTGGTTCAAATAATTTTCAGCGCTTGATTTTGGTATTTTGAGTACGTCGGCTATCTCCCGCGTGGTATAACATTGATTGTTCTCACTTAATGTCTCGATTTGATCGTTATTGACTTCAACTGGTCTACCCAACTATGGAGCATTGTCCAGCGAGAAATCTCCAGCACGAAACTTCACAAACCACTTTTGACACATTTGATCAGTCACAGCACCTTCTCCATACACTGCACAAATCTTTTTTGCGTTTCAGTTGCATTTGTAATCTTCCTTGAAATAATAAATCATAATCTGCTGAAAATGTTGCTTATTTCTTCCATCTGCAATATTAAAATGGCTACACAAAAATTCACCAATTTTGATACTTTTTTTTTAATGCATGCTGATATGACAGCTGTCATAATACAATCTAACAAAATTGTTTCAAATGAAGTTAAAGACAACTAAGTGCTACTACAGCCATCTTACAGAAAAAAAGAACAAACATTTTGGCGAATCCAATATTATTTTTAACTGTATTTGACATATAATTACTAGTCCAAATTGTTTGTGAAGTTTCTAGAAATACATGCTGAAATATTTACATATAAAATTAAATGATCTAACTCAAAAGAAAACCAATGAAGTGTGGAGTATTGGTTGGCATTTGGATAAAAGAAGATTGGCCATATATTATTATTAAATCTGGGTGAAAGAGGTTCATTCCGCTATTCTCTCTACTTCACTATATATTTGAATTTTTCCATGTTTAAAAGTGAAAAAGAATTAGCCCATAAAAAAATGAAATAACAAGCCACCCACATGGAGAAAATAGCTGCCATTCTGTAACTGACAAGGTATGCAATGATTAGATATTTCATTTAGCATATTGTAATTGTTATTGGGGTCTTTTCTTCAAGTGCAGCTTCTAACTGCCTATCATTTATATGGAATAAAATTGATTTCTGAACATTAACATTATATCCAACATTTTTCTAAATTCTCGTATCCTCTTAGATATTCCAAATAAACATAATTTTTACACTCCTGACATGATAGAAGAATACCTATATTTTTGTGTTAAGTGTAATTGTGATTTTTGGATTGGGCCACATGTAAATATATTTTATGATAATAAATATCTGCCTATCCCAATTTCACTAAATGTAGGCAATTATATTATTAGCAACTATGGAGATGATTTAGGATTTCCTAATGCTGGATCATCTTTTCATTATTGTATAAACTTGACTTGTTCAAAGTTTATTATTCTTTCATGTGCTATCACTTTTTTTTTCCATTTTTGTAGCAACATTCAAAAAATTGTCTTGGTTTCTGCTTTCCTTATTTGTTGCTATCTTTCACAGGCCTTCGTATTCTTCAAAAGGATTTGGAATTTGGATTTCTTTTTGATATTCTTCCTTTCATGTTGTTGTTTGCTTTTGAATAATCGTTTAAAAATGTCTTGAGCTGGTGTTATTTCAGAAGTAGCTTTTCTCTTTTTCTCATTTTTTTAATATGTAAAGTGTTCCATATGGATTTTATGTCTCTTTTGGCATGTATGTTTTATATTTTCCTAAAAATTCATTCATTCCAACCAGGTTTTCAAATTAATTTGCATAATTCTGATTGAAGTGAGCTTGTTATTTATTAAAATAAGCATTTAAAGCTAAAAATTTTCACTCAAGCATTACTTTAGTGAATTCCCATGTATTTGAATATGGAATGCTTATGTTGTTCATTTATTCTAAGTCTTTTGTAATAACAGCTTTGATTTCTTGTGTGGCCCAAAAGTTTTTTAGAGGTATCTTAGGTCTCTTTTAATATATATTTTGTTTCAGTTTGGTAGAAATTATTTTTTTCTAGGCACACCCTATAGGAACAAGAAAAAAGTGAGACTTCATAGAGGATTTGACATGTCTGCTGGCACCATAATAATATGTAGCCATTTTCTAATGAAGGTAAGGGTCTCCCAAGAAGAAAAAAATAATAAACAAAGGAATAAAACCCTGATACTTGGAGGAGTTATCTGTAAATCAATTACATTATGTTATATGTAGCATGAGAAGCACTCTATGTATTATGCGGTAGAGTAAAGCAAAAAGAGATAGATGATAGAGGGCCTTATGTGCCACACAACTTATACTTTACTCCAAAGAAAAATTGAAGTATTAGTCATGGAAGTAAAATCACCAAGTTTAAACATTATAATCAAGACAAGGCACTTATAAGAAGGATAAAATGGAGAAATAAAGATTGGAGATTAGAGACTTCTACATTATTCAAATAAGAAACAGAAAGAATCTAAAATAAGATAGTAGATATGGCAATATCATCTTTACCAATTTTCCTGGATTTGGTCCCTGTTATGAACTGAATATTTGGGTCCCCTCCCCAAATTCATATGTTGAAGCCCAAACCCCAGTGTAGATATATTTGAAGACGGGACCTCTAAGGAAGTAATTAAGGTTAAATGAGGTCATAAGGATGGGGCCATGATCTGATGGGATTAGTGTCCTTACAAGAAGAGACACCAGAGAGCTCACTTGCTTTCAGCAAGCACACAAAGAAGAGGTCGTGTGAACACACAGTGAGATGGTAGCTGCCTACAAGCTAAGAGAGGAGGCCTCAGAATGAAACATACCTGGCTGGCACCTTAATCTTTGACTTCCCAACCTCCAGAACTGTGATGAACTAATTTCTGTTGTTTAAGCCATCCAGGCTGTGGTATTTTGTTATGGAAACCCAAGCAGACTTATAGACGCCCTTATTGGATATTGGGATGTGAGGGGAGGAGAAGAAAAAAGAGGGTTTTCTTGATAGAATGATTGAATAACAAATGCATTAAAGAAATTTAAAAAACATCCAGTTATAAGATAAATAAATACTAGGGATATAATGTACAACATGATAAATATAATTAACACTGCTGTGTGTTATATATGAAAGTTTATTTTTGGCTGTGTTGCGTTTTCATTGCTGTGTGTAGGCTTTCTCCAGTTGCTGTGAGCAGGGGCCACTCCGCTGCAGTGCACATGTTCTCATTGCAGTGGCTTTTCCCATTGCGGAGCACAGGCTGTAGGTGTGCGGGCTTCACTAGTTGTGGCTTGTGGGCTCTAGAGTGCAGGCCCAGCAGCCGTGGCAAACGGGCTTAGTTGCTCCACAGCATGAGGGATCCTCCCAGACCAGGGCTCAAACCCTTGTCCCCTGCATTGGCAGGCGGACTCTCAACCACTACACCACCAGGGAAGTCCTATATGAAAGCTTTTAAGAGAATAAACCCTAAAAGCTTTCAGCACAGGAAAAAATTTTTTTAATTTCTTTTTTTTTTTGAATTTAAAAAGGTATTATTCTTTATTTTAAAAAATAGCGATAAAATATACATAACGTAAAACTTACCATCTTCACTATATTTAAGTGTACAGTTCAGTGGCATTAAGTACATTCACACTGTTTGTGCAACCATCACCACCATCCACCTCCAGAACGTTTTTCTTTTTTTTTTCACACACAGTATATTTTATTTTTACAAAAGATAAATAAACTGACACCAAGCACTGACCACAACAAAAGCAACAATGATTGCAATTACCAAACACAAAGCACACTCATACTATGTCATAATATTAATTTTGTATCTGTATGAGATGATGAATGTTCAATAAACTTGTGATAATCACTTCATGATGTATGTAAATCGAATCATTATGCTATAAACCTTAAACTTATACAGTGGTATATGTCAATTATATCCCAGTAAAACTAGAAGAAAAAGTACATATATATTTGACTGGTCTTGAAAGTGTTCCATGTTAATACAAAATACATCTTAATGGAATACATGTGTCCATATTACTAAACTGGTTAGAATAAATACTTATATAATTGTTATATTTATATAACTTGATTAAAATAGCAACAGGATACATACCATTAATTCAGATATTAGAGCTTACCACTAGAGATTTATGTTTTAGATTGCTAAAGAGAGCCTGAAAAGATGTCACACACTTCCAGTCTAATCAGTCATTAGTTTAAAACCAATAAAAATGACACCTGAAAATTGGAATCTCAGGAATGAGACTATATTGAAAGATAATTTTGGAATACACCAAAGACAGATTTTTCTGATTTAGAAATTCTGCTTTGCACTAGTTCTTTAGGCATTACACATTTTATTTGTCAGTCTCTACACCTGGGAAAATATTTGTACCATAGGTAAAATTGTTTTAATGTCACATAAAGTAGTTACTGTGGTGTTTCTTAGATTACACAGTCTTGACAATAGAGAATCAGTGTGTATACTCAGAAAAATGAGGTACAGATGATGTCACTGTGAAATCAATAATTTCTTAAGTCTCCAGGCATTAGTGCCCACTGGTACTGACAAAGATGACTGCCTTTCAGAATCCTTAGAACTTATGGCCCTAAGCACAGCCTTGGGAAGTGAGAAAATAAAATGAAGGAAAGAGCCCTATACCGTGAGAACCATTAAGAATGTAATGAGATAATAAAAATGCTGAAGAATTTAGCAAAGCTCATAAAACCCTTTCCTTCTTCCTTTTTCCCTTTCTTTTCTTAGGTCCTCGCTTTATCACCCCCTTCCCTCACACACACACACCACACTATCCTCATCAACTGCTCTTCACTGAGAGTAAAATAAAAGAAGATGCGATTACTGTATTCTTAAACTTACAAAGAGAACAGGCTTTCAAAACCTCAAATCTTCCCTTCTCAACATCTGGTTTCACTAGTTCTTTAGTCACTCAATCTATAATTGAGCATAATTCTCCAAATGTCATCAAGAATTAAACATAATATTTTTACAAATAAAAAATTAAGAAGGCACTGGAAATAAATAGACATGGTGAATTCCAAATCATTACTGTGAATTTGATTACCAAACTGAAAGTAGAAATGTCCATCTAGTTTTGGCAGAAGTTTTATAATGTAAAGGTAGTTTACTAACAGTAATATGATCTGTAGCTTCAGATTATGTTAACATCTGAAAGAGGTAAAGAGACAGGAACATATCGATCTTAAATAAATGTTTTGCCTCAGGAAGATTTAAAAGATAGAAGCTTCTGGTGAGAGTGATATTTTCTACTCCATTGCTTTCATTTATTGTCAATGGACTATTGACTCTCCAAATAAATATCTCTGCTGAAAAAATGTCTCTGGAGTTCTAGACCCACACGCCTACAGGCCAGGTGGGTAGCTCCATTGGTATGGCACACTCGCACCTCCGCCTCAATGGGTTTAAAACTGAAGCCCTCCTCCCCACTTGAACCTGTTCTGCGATCTTTAATAAAATGTTAGCATCATCATCCAGTTTCCCAGGCCAGAAACCCGAGCCTCAACTTTAAAGTGATAATATATTCTCATTTTTCATTAGTGTCCTCTTTCATTCTTGGAAGTATATTCTTTTAGACAATAAATTATAGGATTACCTTGATCATCTTTGTCTCTTCTCTTTCACTTTCAACTTGTATCTGAACAAACACCAGGTCTTTTCATTCTTCTCCTTAAATGTATCTCAATTTTGCCCACATCTCTTCTTCTTCAATGCTACTACCGTTGCTTCAGGATGCTACTATCTCTCCCTGGGGAAAAAGTTAAACAGAATATTTGAAGCATCTCGTAAAGCAGGTAGCATATCTCTCCTGTTTAATTTTGTATTCTCAGTCCAGTGGGGCACCTGTTGTGAGCTTATAAATGTCTGTTGTTTAAATGACTTATCCAGTGATTCTGAACCCTGGCCACACCTTGTAGATTTGTCCCCCCAGCTCCCTCACACCATCCTCGGTGGGAGCAGTAATGGTTGTAGAATATGGCCTGTGCTAAGATTTGGAATGACTCAACAGATGAACCCTATCCTGAGTAACTTTGGGATCTAAGATCCCACATGCCACGTAATGTGACTAAAAAATGAAAACAAACAAAAACCAAGAATTGGAACCAAGAGATTCAAGGATCAGTCTGACTGCTTTTCTCAAAAAGAGAAAGTGTAAACTCAGAATCTGGGAAACAGTGGATGCTTGCCTCTAAGGGTAGAGATGAATAATGTTGACATGCAAAGAAAAAAAAGGGATTAGAAAGCAGGCTGTAGGGGAGGTCCCCTGGGGGTACCCTTCCATGCTCCCAGGCCCTGGCTCTAGTCTATTTCTGGGGCTGAACCACATCCCTACTCTGTTCTGTGAGTGATTTCTGTATCCTTAAAATAAGTCCCCCTTTTATAAGACAGCTCAAGAGGAATTTTTTAATTTATAACCTGAAAAGTCTTAATTAATTCAGTCTCACTATCATCTGTGAAGATTTTTCAAAATAAAAATGACAAGGCTCACCCCAGGAGATTCAGTCTCAGCTTAAGACTCAGTGGGAATGCATGGGGAGGCTGGCCTCTCTCAAGGTATTTTTAACAGCTTCACAGATCATTCTGATGCTTAGCCAGGGTTGAAAACCACTGAACTATACTATTTGTTGTAGGGAAATATAAAAGAAAAGGACAGTAACCCAGTACTCCAGGGATTTTAGATTTCATTAATTATATTGGACATGCATATGTAAATAAGACAAGCATGCTTTCAAAGGAATGTATCAAATGTTTGAACTACATTTAGAAGTATTGAATAACAGGATGGAATTGGGACACTGGAATTATAGCAAACTGTTTCTTTTAGAAAAATGCATTTATCTCAATCTCAAAGATATCTTTCAGCTCTATAAATTAGAAAACTAATTAACCTCTTAATAATACAAAAATGATGGTCATTTAGGTAAAGATGACATAATTTGAGTTTAAATAAAACGGTCAAAATGTTCAAATCATGCAAATAAACTGTAAATTAGGATTAGCTTCTTGAAGACCATAAAACTGAAATTTTCATTTGATTTACTGCCAGATGAGTCCATCCTATGTAAATTCTGTATATCTGCTCTGGGCCATTTTTCTCTGAATTATATGCCATTCATCATCCTGACATGACTAAAATAGCATAAACTTCTATTGATAAAGATAATGCATTTTATATGTCATTGCTGATATTCTGTTTATGTTTCCATTTACATTGGAAGAGGATCTTGAAAATTAGCAATATGTAAATAACATATTGACCAACAATACAATTTGACTCCAGAGAAATACATAAATGTGTAATAATTTTTCTCCATCAAAATAACTTGTTTATTCCTCATGATAATTCTCTTTATATGAGGAAAGGTACACAGAGATGTTATTTACAAGGCTAGAACCATACAAATCTCTCAACTCCCAGGCCACCCCTTCCCGCTTATTTAAGCATTCATCTATGTTTTGTACAGTATAAAACCTGCACATTCCTTCTGGTTAGTAAGAAAGGGAGACATTCTTGCTTTCCCTCAATTACACTGTATAACCCTGAATTTCAATAGCATTTGTTATGCTTTTGTGGCTATAATTTTTTAAGTATTATGATCACTCAAAAAAAATTTTTTAGACAGATGTTATCACTGTTTGTAAAGTTCAGTCAATCTATAAAACCTGAATGTACTATTAATTAACTAATATTGGTTTGGGAGCTAGAAGGCAGAAGTGAATCTCCTAGATAAGGAGGAGTTACCACTTTGTAGGGTCTAGTTCTCAACCTTACAGGCACAGAAATGAGATGTTCATTTGCTGAGTATTTTTTTTCAAGTTTACCAACCATATGCATTGCTATTTTTCTGAACTGGCTATTTAATTTTTGTCCGATTTTTCTGTTGCAGTACTCAGCATTTTATTATTGACCTTTAATAATTTTGTATCATAAATCTTTACATATGCATTGCCACTATTTTCCAATTTGTTTTTCTTTGATTTGGCATTTGCTTTTTAGTTGTCAGAAGTTTTAAATATTTGTGTAATTCAAACTATCAGTTTTTTTGTCTTTATTGACTTATTTGGCCTGATCACTATTCAGAATATTTATTATAGATAACATAGAAATAAACATCCGTTCAAAAAAAAACATGGCTAAAGTTGGCAATCTCAATAGAGATTTAGTCAGTCATTTTTCTTAGCTCTTGGCAGGATGTACATGGTTGAGCACTCCTTCTTTCTTGACGTTTTTTCTTTATTTTCCATGATATTAAAGTCTCCTGGGTTTCATCTTTCCTCTCTTGCGCCTATTTTTCTGTCTCCTTCACAGGGCCATCCTACTTTACCCAAACAATAAATATTGCAATTCCTTAAGATTTGATGCTAGAACATATTCTGGCATCATTCTGCACTCTCACCCTTGGATGCTTCATCAAAACTAATGAGTTTAACTGCTATATATGGCCTGTTGGTTACTCACATCTTTATAGCTCCCACATGAATCACTCATCTGAACTCCATATATATTCAACTATCTACTTGACATACGTTCTTATAAATTTCAAAGTACCTGAAAACTCATATGTATGAAACAGATCTTTATTTCACTCCACTCCCTCGCCAACGTGATCCTCTTCCAGTATTAACTAACTCATGAATGCTATCAACATGCACATGAAATTCAGGAGCCTCTCTCACATTACATTTTCCCTTATTTCTATACCCAGTGTACTGTGAAATGGAGGTATGATTATCCCTCTTGGATTCACATATTACTGTTTATCTTTGTAAGCTCTCAGCTCTCACCTGGATCACTTCAATAGCTGAAATCAGTAGTCAGTAAACTTTTTCTGTAAAGGCCCTAAAATAAATAATTTAGGGTGTTTGAGCATTGTGATCTCTATTCCAATTACTAATGCTGAAATTGTAATGACAATAGCAGTCACAGGCAGTAAATTAATGAAATGAATAAGAATGACTGTGTTCCAATAAAACTTTATTTATGGACACAAATTTGAATTTCACATAATTTTTATGTGACATGAAATTTTATTCTTCTATTTTTCTTTCAAACATTTAAAAATGTAAAAGCAAAATCTAACTCCTGGGCTGTAAAATAAAGCACGTGGCAGGCTGGATTTAGCCCACAGATCCCTAGTTTGCTAATCCCTTGTCTTAAGTGGTCCTCCACCTTTTACTGCATATCTTTTAAATTTATTTTTAACACTGCAGGCAAAGGGATCTTGTGGAATTCAAATCTGATTACGTCAAACTCCTTCTCAATGACTTTCCTTGGCTTTTAAGGCAAATGTGAAACTTTTTGACACTGTTTCAAGGCTCTGTAGGGTCTGATTCCTACCTTTCTTTATTTTCATTTTATACTATCTTGATGGACATTTCATATCATACTCCATGAATTTCTCTCACCAATAATTTTTGACCAGAACTTCTTATCAATATAACATGGAGACTCTGATTCTTAATTTTTATGTCCTGCCTCACATATAGGACATGATCACCAAGTATATATTAAAAAAGGTTAGTTAGAAAAAGTTCTCCTACAAACTGTTTATGTAAAGTGAGTTTCACAACTTTGCCTTCTTGCATTTCAATTTACAAACAAAATATGTATTTTCTCGTTGTCAGATCCTATGTGATAACTGTGTGGAGTCATACAATTATAATCTTTAAGACGGCATTTAACTCTATTTCATGTATTTCAAAAAATCTTGCTAAACACCTAGGAATCAAAACTGAATACTTTTAATAAGACCTTGTAGTGGAATTTATGTAAATTCACACATTATGTGTAACAAAACAAAAATGCTTATTACTCTGATTTAAATGTTGCTTTCTACATGAATAATCTGTACTGAATTCCATTTTTCAAATCAGTTTATTTAAATGACTTTTCACAAGCTATTAAATAATGTCCATAAGCCAGTAAGTCAGAAATATGAGATTGTTATTACATCTGACACTTGCCTCTGTTGGGGGCACCCTGTACAATTTAATCAAGAGAAACTCACCTGGCTTCTATACCTATGCTGACTCTCCACTGTGCCAATTAATTGGGTTACATATGCCAAATCTTATTAACATAATCAGCACATTAAATGGTAAAGGTATTAGTGGTTATATAAAAATGAATCTCTATAATCATAGTAATAGTAATAATGACATCTTGACTCTTCTTCAAGTCTGGACATTATAAATTGTGATTTCTCACAATGGCCATCCAATAGGGTAAAAAAATAGATTATGAGAGCTGGAAAACTTAAGAGTGAATTAACTAACATGACTTAAATACAAAATTTAGGGCTGAAAGAACTAGTTAATTAACTTCAGGCAAGTCATTTAATTTCTCTTTGTCTAAAATATGTCACATGTAAAATGGGCTAATAGTAACAACCTCATCATATACATTAGAGAATTGTGTGTATGTGTGTGTAAACATTGTCATACACATTTAAGATGTTATAATGCTCACTTTTCCATGGTGCATTTGCCTGGAAGATCAATCAGTCAACCTTTTATTATTGGATTGTTCTAAAATATAATGAAATATCTGATACAAGTTGAACAATATCACTTTCAAAGTAGGTCTATTTTGATTACCCTATTTTAAACTGCAACTCAAAGAATGTACCCTGTACCTCACACTCACAATCTACCCTGATCTTTTTATTCCATAGCATTTATCACAATCTAGCATACAATTTTGCTATGTATGATATTTCCTTTCCTTCTCTACTATACTGTAAGCTCTATGAGTGAGGAGTGCAAAAATATTTTCCTATATTGGGTGGAGTTGAGAAGATAGTAAGCACTTAAAAACTATTTGTTGGATAAATGAATTAATGAACTTCACACTTTGACATTTTGATGCCTTTCTTCTTCTACTTATTCTCAAAAAGTTACTTTTAAGCCTCCAAAAATAACCTCTAATTCTAGTCTCTTATGTTCCCATTGACCCAAAAGTTTAACAAATGGTCTACACTTGACCATTTATTCAATATCTAATTTTAGTAGTATTAGTGATTTGGCTATTATAAATAATTTCAATATGCTTTCAAAGAAAGTAGATAGGTGTTTCATCTAATCCTGTGGGCCTGTTTTTGTGAATCACTGATAATTTTTTTTCTTGGAACTCTGTCACACCAGGGGAATAGGTTGTCATAGTGTCTGCTGAATTTAACAAGCACAGATCATCCAATAAAAATTATTTGGCATAATCTAAATTATAGGATAAAATGACATGCTAGGTTAATTATGACCACTGTTATTCTAAAGTACATAATGACTTCATCATTTATTTTTCTTCTCTTGTTCTGGGAAACAAGTATTTTGGTTACTTTGAAATGACCTTTAAGTACATAATGACTTCATCATTTATTTTTCTTCTCTTGTTCTGGGAAACAAGTATTTTGGTTACTTTGAAATGACCTTTAAGATATGGCTATTTTAGAAGATTTGAGGTAATAAAAATTGGCATAGAAGAGTCCCTAGAACAAAAATTTTAGGCCATAAATTCACTTTTGTGGGACGTATTTGATGATAATGATAACATTACAGAGAAATTCATTCGAGGAACGTCTAAGTCTCTAGGTATACAACAGACTGACCATTAGATATGATACTTTTGGACTGGTAATAAATGCAAAAGATCAGTCACAACATACACTAAACCACAAGTCAGCGCCAAGGCTTCAGAATAACTCAGAAGATGGCAAAATTCTCAAACTTCCAAAGGTCTTAATTGTCCTTGAAAGTAGACCCAAAGGTTCTTTGTTCTTCCTTAACAAAAAAACTGTCAGAATCTCTCACCAGGCAGGTAAAAATATTTTTTTAAATGAAGAATAATTTTTTAACTTTAAAAGACAAGTAATAAGATAAAATACCAAATAATAATAATAACAATTCAGGCATTTAATCTATTCTCTTTTTTTTTTTGTATTTAATCTATTCTTGCACTAGAAATTCATTCAGGTGATAAAACAAGAAAACTTTAATATCTCAGAATTTAACTCAGTATTATTTATTTAAAAATTATTGGATTAATATACATAGGCACAGATATTTGAAAGAAAATATATTTTAGATTATATTTGCTTATATCTTATAAACTTTTTAATGTAAATGTATGTATTGTGATGGTTTGGGCAGCAAGTAGCCAGAATTCTAGCTCAACTTGCTAACAATGAGTAAGTTGGAATACTCCACACAAAAGATACCAACATCAGCAACTCAGGTTTCATTAACTCAACATTTCAAGGACCCATATTCTTTCTATCATTTCCTCAGGCATTTTCAAAGTGTTTTCTCTGCTAGTTTCGTTTCCTTCATGGCCACGGAATGGCTTCCACAGGCCCAAATGTCCCAAGCAGATAGGACAACATGCAGGGAATATGACAGATGACAATCCTATGTTTCTTACTAAGAGTAAGAAAACAATTCTTAGAAGCCAATAACATATATGACTTCACATCTTATTGTACAGAAAGATGTCATATGCCTAAATGATTGGTTACATGAAGCACAGGACCTTGGGAAGGAGAGTGGATTATCTGAACAAAATGAGGGTATTGTATGAAAGGAATGGGGACTGAGGAAATTCCACTCAATGTTATGTGAGCATTATACAACATCTACTACCTTCATCATTTAATTTATTTGTTAAGTAAATATTTATTGAATGTCTACCATGTTGCAGGCATTGAGAATTAAACATCAGAAACAAAATCAAGAATAGGAGAAGTGAGATCTCTGCCCTCATAGCATCTGCTTGTTAATGAAAAGAAAATCTCAGTATCATAATAATAATGAATATTATTAAAGAAAAATAGATGGATATAAAACATTTTAAAGAGATAACTGTATTTGCTAATGCACAGAATGTGAATAGTGAGAGCAAGATAGAAATCTTGGTGGATGAGTGTATTTACTGAGATAGTGAAACAGGTTTGAGGGCCAGTTATGCAGTAGAAATGTGGGGATATCAAGAGGTCTCTTTTGCTCTGAAGTAGGCATGAGAAATTTAAATGAAAATATTGGATACCTTAACCTGGAGTTCCAAGGAGAATCTCTACTGAAAGATTACATATTCCATAGAATTACCTCATGTTCTCTGCATATTTATTTTTACATTATTAAAAACAGCTTATGGTGGGAATGCAAAATGGTACAGCCACCTTAAGACAGTGTGGCAGTTTCTTACAAAACTAAACGTCCTCTTACCATATGATTCAGCAGTTGCACTCTTTGGTATTTACCCAGAGGAGTTGAAAACTTAGGTCTGCACAAACATTACACATGGATTTTATATTTTATAGCTTTACTCTCAATTGCCAAAACTTGGAAGCAACCAAGATGTACTTCAACAGGTAAGTGAATAAACAAACTGTGGTATATACAGGCAACAGAATATTATTCAGCACTAAAAAGAAATGAGCAATTTAGCTGTGAAAAGCCATGGAGGGAGACTAACTGCATATTACTAAGTGAAAGAAGCCAATACAAAAAGCCATATAATATATGATTCCTACTACATGATACTCCAGAAAAGTCAAAACTATGGAGATGGTGAAAAAATCAATGGTTGCCAGGGCTTTAGAGGCAGAACATAGAGGATTTGGGGGCAGTAAAACTATCCTGGTTGATACTATAATAGTATATACATGTCACTGTACATTTGCCAAAACTCATAGAATATACAACACCAAGTATAAACCCTAATGTGAACTATGGGCTTTGGGTGGTAATAGAGTGTTGATGTAGATTCATTGACTGTAACAAATGTACCACTCTGGTGTAGCATTTTGATAAGGGGGGAGGCTGCACATGCAGGCAGGCAGGGGGTATATGAAAACTGTGTACTTTATGTTCAATTTTTCTGTGAACCTAAAACTGCTTTAAAGAAAAAAAAATGTTTTAAGCAAGTTGCAGGAAGATATTTTTGTAAATACACTTTACAGGCAGAGATGTAATCATTTCAAATTGTAAAGAGGAAGTTCTGTCATCTAATACTTTGCTGAAATAAGCCAAAACTATCACTAAAAATTGATTATAGAAAGTGAAAATACGAAATACAGTTTAAAAAATTATTTTCCAAATTGAGTTATCAGTTGATGTGTTCTTCTTAAAAATTACAGGCACAAGTTCATCAACTTGTGGAGTTCAGCAACTCCAGCAGAGTTGCTTTTCCTTTATCTCTTGTTTCTTAAGAGCCTTGAGATCTTTATATAAATTGCTTTGGCAAAATTTAGAAAGCTAATTACTTTTTTATTGACATTCAACGAACCTGTTATTGAAACCTGCACACTCCTTGCAATGATGCATAACACGCATAATTATTTTACCATCTCAGATTTCTCATATAACATAAAGAGACAATTTCATGAACAATGATATATGATTGTACCAAATAACTCAAGATTAAAAAATTAAATAAGAAAAATGACTAAGAACTTAATTCCAGGAAGCTGAATACAATGATATATTCAGTTAGTGAGGCATTTATCTGACACCTTGGTGGACAGGGCACTATACTAGATGTCTTTTGATGATATAGGATGATGGAAAGAAACAAGCAGTATGAAGATTATACATATAAAGAAGAAGCAACATTTAGAAAATTTACTAACAACAGTGTGCCTGTTCTTTTGTCACTTAGAATTTTTGAAAAGGGGGAAAGGGAGGGCTTTGTATTTTTCATCTCAATTTCTGACCAAATAACAAGAAGAATTTATTTTTGTCTGAAAATCTGTAATAAAAAGAACTAAAGGGGGAAAAGGAAGAATCACAAGAGAATTCTAAAGAACAGAATGAGTAATTTTTTATACAATTTTGGTAGATACAGGTTTGTATATTTAGATTACTATTTATAATTTCATGGTTAAAACTCTTTGGATATAAATATACACATCAAAATTAGACATTAAATTCACAGCAAACCCTCCATGGTACCTGTGATTTTTTTTGTTACCTGGAACTAGAAGAAACAGATAAAGAATATTCATAACCAATGTGTGAAGCTGATTTGCAATTTCTGTGAACATTGATACTGAATAAATTGCAGCCATGCATCAAAATCATAAGCTGATCTTTGACCAAATTTGAGACTTAAGTAAACTTACTTTTCTTTACAGTATTAAGAAACTTTCTATACCTTTGTGAGATTTCTCAGTAGAAATATTTTATTGCTGTATATTTCATCACATCTCATCAAATTATTTTGCTTGTGGTGCTATTTGTTATTTTCCTTTGATATATCCTTTCTCATCATTCTTCTTAAGTGAATTTGTTTCTCCTCAAGAGTTCAACAGAAACAAGGTTTATTTCAAATTTTATTCTGATGTATCAAACTACTTCATATTATGTTTAGAGTGATAATTCTTGGTTTTGCACTTAAACAGTGCTATTTCTTAATATTTAAGTACATATCTATACAACATTTAAAAATCTGACATTTAGTTGGAAACAACCCATGAAATATTTATATAAATGGAATGCTTCAACTAATACACAAAAACCAATATGAATTTGTAAATGTTGAATTAAATTCAGATATAGAATTATTTCTACCAAGTAACAAAAAATAAAATAAAGCAATTTTCATGGGGTTTATTATTAGAGTCTGAAGAAATAAACTTTTGCCACAATGTATAATATAGTTATAATGAAATATAAAATATATTACAAATACCGAAACATCATAAAAATGTGTAATTACATAAAAACAAAAAAATTTTAGGTAGAAGCATTGAAGAGGAATTTAAGTATGGTGATTTACTTGTAATTATAATATTTATTAGTGTATACTCATAGTTTTATATTGATATGATCAAGATTAATTATGTTAACCACAACTGTATTACGATAGGTTTGATATTATTTATTTACATCATTTTAAATGTAAATACATACAAAGGAACAGGAAAAAAATATCCTGTAAACCTCTGAAATGAAGAATGTATATCATTATAAAGTAAATTTAATGTCTTTCTAACTTTTGTATAGCTTTTCTCATAGCTCTAGAATATATCCCTGTATAGCTACTTACGAAGAAGAAAAACCACCTCTTCAACCAATGTTGTTGTATTTTCTCCTGTGCTTTTCTACTGTCATGCACAATTTCTTTTGCCATTAAATATTTTATACATGAGAGATTCACCTCAGCTCTTCTGCATATGAATACAAAAGGGGAGGATAATAGTATGCAAATAAGTGGAGGTGAATGAAATTAAAACAGGAATATTCTGATTTTATGGGGTAAAAACATCATGACCATGTTGATAATAAAATGTTCTTATGGAATACTGTGATATATCAGGCCAATTATAAGTCTTAGTCAACTTAACCTTAATGACACATTCACCAATGTCAATATTCAGGCAACTGGATCAAATGACTTCTTAAAGTTCTTCCATGTCTCTGAATCTGTAATTTATTTTTTGGATTTACCATTATATTTTTTTCATTCTCATGAGATTAAAATTGGTATATTTCACATATGTGTAAACATGGTCTCCTTTTTCATTAAAAGGCCTTTGCTGAACAAACATTTCCTTTAAAAAAATCTATTAATTGCTGCTTCAAGCTAGAGAGCAGTAACAACCTAGGCAAAACCTCTTCTGTAAAAAACTGGAAAGCTAGAAAATTATTTAAAAACTGTTTTCAGAGACCAGAAAAGAGACAACTCAGAACTATGATTTCTGAGACAAGAGAAATAAATGAGATGAACTATAAAATTACCATGGCTTTCTGTTTAGAGGCAATTTCTAGACCAGGAAAACATGGAGGGGGAACCCAAACAAAACCTAGTGGCCTAGTTGAGGTAGGGAAATAGAGACTGCAGTCTGACATATTTATGGAACCCTAACAGGGTCAAGATTTAGTAGTAAGTTTTAACTATCCCTAGAGTGAGGGATATCTCTGCCCTCAAAGATCTAAAGAATTGCTTTGAAGGGATCAAAATGATCTACAATAACTAAAATGCCTGACCAAACAAGAACAAATAAAACACTCTTTAAAGGAAGACAACAAAATCCAAACACTCAACAAGGTAACTCACATGTCTCTAACATACAATAAAAAAATTACTACTCATGTCCAAAACCAAACAATGTAACCCAGTACCTGAAGAAAAATAAGCCAACAGAAACAGACTCAGGAATGACACTAGAAGAAAAGGGCATTCAAAAGGCTATTTTAAATGTATTCTATATACGTAAGAAGATACAGAAATAGATGAATATGATAGGAAATAGAAACTATAAAAAATAATCGAATGTAAATTATAAAGATCAAAAATACAAGGTCTGAAATGAAATTGCCCTTGGATGAGATTAAAAGCAGATTAAACACTGAAAAAGAAAAGATCATTGAACTTGAAGTCTTAAC
Source organism: Delphinapterus leucas (assembly GCF_059928025.1). Taxonomy (NCBI): domain Eukaryota; kingdom Metazoa; phylum Chordata; class Mammalia; order Artiodactyla; family Monodontidae; genus Delphinapterus; species Delphinapterus leucas. Next base: position 47,878,609 of record NC_143136.1, on the reverse strand, counting down.
AACAAAGCAGAAAAAAAACCATCAGTGCCCTGTGTCCTGGTGTTTTTCATCTCCTGTATTTCTTGTGTAAGGGAAATAGTATGCAGAGAAGAATAAAGGTAAGAATTAACACAGACTTCTAATTAGAAACTATGCAAGTCAGAGATCACAAAATTATACCATTACATGCTGAAATTAAAAGAACCTGTCAACATAGAATTCTATACCTCCCATTAAAAAATGTGCTTAACAAAAAAGAGCAAAATAAAAATGGTTTCAGAAAACAAAAGTCGAGAGAATTCTTTGCTATCAGAATAACACCACAAGAAATGTTAATGAAAATTCCTTGGAAGAATAAAAAGGTTTACATATGGAAACTAAGGTTTCTACAAAGAAACGAAAAGCACAAGACGTAGTAAACATGGTAGTAAATATAAAATATTGCTTTTTCATTTTTAATTTTTTTAAAATAAAATTATGTGTAAATCAAAAATGTTAAAAATTTATGTGGGGTTTATAATATACGTAGAAGTAGAATGTGTTACAAAATAAGCACCAATTATAATAAGGAATAAAATGGGAACATATGGTCTAAAAAATCTTACATTTCTGAAGTGGTAGAAGTTTTTGGAAGGTAAACTTAGATAGTATGCTGTGACAGATGAGTAAACAAGGAAAATGCTCCACTCCCAAATTCTGTGTGGCCTGGTCACTAAAATCACACAGCTTGTACATAAATCTCAAATTATGTTCCGGCTTCTATCCATTTTTATCCTCTCCAGTGTTAGACCAACATCCTGGAACTAGAAAGAGAAATAACATAGTCCTGTGTTTAAGGTGTACGGGATTAAAAGGTACAAACTATTATGTATAAAATAAATAAGCTACAAGAATATATTGTACAGCCCAGGGAATATAGCCAATATTTTATAATAACTTTAAATGGAGTATAATCTTTAAAATTTTGAATCACTATGCTGTACACCTGAAACTAATATAATATTGGAACTCAATTATACCTCGACTAAAAAGAAAGAAAACAACCCCATTACAACTGCATCAAAAAGAATAAAATACCTAGGAATAAATTTAACCAATGAGGTAAAAGACCTCTACTCTGAAAACTATAAGACACTGATGAAATAAATTGACGACAACACAAATAAGTGGAAAGATATACCATGCTCATGGATTGGAAGAATTAATATTGTTAAATGTTCATACTACCCAAAGTAATCTACAGATTCATTATAATTCCTATCAAGATACCAATGACAGGGAGACCTTCAAGATGGCAGAGGAGTAAGATGTGGAGATCACCTTCCTCCCCACAAATACATCAGAAATACATCTACACGTGGAACAACTTCTACAGAACACCTACTGAATGCTGGCAGAAGACCTCAGACTTCCCAAAAGGCAAGAAACTCCCCACATACCTGGGTAGGGCAAAAGAAAAAAAAAAAACAGAGACAAAAGAATAGGGATGGGACCTGCACCTCTGGGAGGGAGCTGTGAAGGAGGAAACGTTTCCACATGCTAGGAAGCCACTTCACTGGTGGAGACAGGGAGTGGCAGGGGGGAAGCTTCAGAGCCACGGAGGAGAGTGTAGCAATAGGGGTGCAGAGGGCAAAGAGAAGAGATTCCCACACAGGATCGTTGCCGACCAGCACACACCAGCCTGAGAGGCCTGTCTGCTCACCTGCTGGGGCAGGTGGGGGCTGGGAGCTGAGGCTCTGGCTTCAGAGGTCAGATCCCAGGGAAAGGACAGGGGTTGGCTGTGTAAACACAGCCTGAAGAGGGCTAGTGCTCCACAGCTAGCGGGGAAGGAGTCCAGGAAAAAGTCTGGAACTGCCTAAGAGGCAAGAAACCATTGTTCTGGGGTGCACAAGGAGAGGGGATTCAGAGCACCGCCTAAGCAAGCTCCAGAGATGGGCGCAAGCCGCAGCTATCAGCTCAGACAACAGAGACAGGCGTGAAATGCTAAGGCTGCTGCTGCAACCACTAAGAAGCCTGTGTGCAAGCACAGGTCACTATCCACACCTCTCCTCCTGGGAGCCTGTGCAGTCTGCCACTGCCAGGGTCCCGTGACCCAGGGACAACTTCCCCAGGAGAGGCGCGTCTCAGGCTGTTGCAACATCATGCCAACTTCTGCCGCCGCAGGCTTGCCCAGCATTCCGTATCCCTCCCTCCCCCAGCCTGAGGGAGCTAGAGCCCCCTAATGAGCTGCTACTTTAACCCTATCCTGTCTGAGTGAAGAACAGATGCCCTCAGGCGACCTACACACAGAGGCGGGGCAAATCCAAACCTGAACCCCAGGAGCTGTGCAAACAAAGAAGAGAAAGGGAAATTTCTCCCAGCAACCTCAGGAGCAGCGGATTAAATCTCCACAATCAACTTGATGTACCCTGCATCTGTGGAACACCTGAATAGACAATGAATCATCACAAAATTGAGGCAGTGGACTTTGGGAGCAACTGTAGACTTGGGGTTTGCTTTCTGCATCTAATTTGTTTCTGGTTTTATATTTATCTTAGTTTAGTATTTACAGTTTATTATCATTGGCAGATTCGTTTAATTTGATTGCTCTCTTCCTTTTTATATATATATATTTTTTTTTTCCTTTTTCTCTTTTTCTGAATGTGTATGTGTATGCTTCTTCGTGTGATGTTGTCTGTACAGCTTTGCATTTACCATTTATACTAGGGTTCTGTCTGTCCGTATTTTTTGGCTACTTTGGTGTTTTTTTAACATAGATTTTAACGCTTGTTTTCATTGGTGGATATGTTTTTTGGTTTGGTTGCTCTCTTCTTTCTTACTTTCTATTTTTTCATTACTTTTTAATTTTTAATAATTTTTCTATTTTTTATTTTAATAACTTATTTTATTTATTTATTTTTTCTTCTTTGCTTTCTCTCTTTTTTTCTCCTTTTCCTTCTGAGCCAGGTGGATGACAGGCTCTTGGTGCTCTGGTTGCATGTCACGCCTGAGCCTCTGAGGTGGGAGAGCCAAATTCAGGACATTGGTCCACCAGAGACCTCCAGGCTCCATGTAATATCAAACGGTGAAAGCTCTCCCAGAGATCTCAATCTCAACGCTAAGATGCAGCTCCACTCAATGATCAGCAAGCTACAGTGCTGGACACCCTATGCCAAACAACTAGCAAGAAAGGAACACAAACCCACCCATTAGCAGAGAGGCTGCCTAAAATCATGATAAGGTCACAGACACCCCAAAACACACCACCAGACTTGCTCCTGCCCACCAGAAAGATAAGATCCAGCCTCATCCACCAGAACACAGGCACCAGTCCCCTCCACCAGGAAGCCTACACAACACACTGAACCAACCTTACCCACTGGGGGCAGACACCAAAAACAACAGGAACTATGAACCTGCTGCCTGCAAAAAGGAGACCCCAAACACAGTAAGTTAAGCAAAATGAGAAGACAGAGAAACACACAGCAGATGAAGGAGCAAGGTAAAAACCCACCAGACCACACAAATGAAGAGGAAATAGGCAGTCTACCTGAAAGGGAATTCTGAGTCATGATAATAAAGATGATCCAAAATCTTGGAAATAGAATGGAGAAAATACAAGAAACGTTTAAAAAGGAAATAGAAAAACTAAGGAGCAAACAAACAATGATGAACAACACAATAAAAGAAATTTAAAATTCTCTAGAAGGGATCAATAGCAGAATAACTGAGGTAGAAGAATGGATAGGTAACATGGAAGATAAAATAGTGGAAATAACTACTATACAGCAGAATAAAGAAAAAACAATGAAAAGAATTGAGGACAGTCTCACAGACCTATGGGACAACACTAAATGCACCAACATTCGAATTATAGGGGTACTAGAGAAGAAGAGAAAAAGAAAGGGACTGAGAAAATATTTGAACAGATTATAGTGGAAAACTTCCCTAATATGGGAAAGGAAAGAGTCAATCAAGTCCAGGAAGCACAGAGAGACTCCATACAGGATAAATACAAGGAGAAACACGCCAAGAGACATATTAATCAAACTATCAAAAATTAAGTACAAAGAAAAAATATTAAAAGCAGCAAGGGAAAAACAACAATAATATACAAGGGAATCCCCATAAGGTTAACAGCTGATCTTTCAGCAGAAACTCAGCCAGCCAGAAGGCACTGGCAGGACATATTTAAAGTGATGAAAGGGAAAAACCAAGATTACGATACCCAGCAAGGGTCTCACTTAGATTCGATGGAGAAATTAAAGCCTTTACAGACAAGCAAAAACTAAGAGAATTCAGCACCACCAAACCAGCTTTACAACACACGCTAAAGCAACTTCTCTAAGGGGGAAACACAAGAGAAGGAAATGAGCTACAATAACAAACCCAAAACAATTAAGAAAATGGTAATAGGAACATATACTGATAACTACCTTAAATGTAAACGGATTAAGTGCTACAACCAAAAGACACAGACTGGGTGAATGAATACAAAAACAAGACCCGTATATATGCTGTCTACAAGAGACCCACTTCAGACATAGGGACACATACAGACTGAAAGTGAGGGGATGGAAAAAGATATTCCATGCAAATGAAAATCAAAAGAAAGCTGGAGTAGCAACTCTCATAACAGACAAGATAGACTTTAAAATAAAGACTATTACAAGAGAGAAAGAAGAACACTACATAATGATCAAGGGATCAAGCCAGGAAGAAGATATAACAATTGTAAATATTTATGCACCCAACATAGGAGCACCTCAATGCATAAGGCAAATGCTAACAGCCATAAAGGGGGAATCGACATTCACACAATCATAGTAGGGGACTTTAACACCACACTTTCACCAAGGGAAAGATCATCTAAAATGAAAATAAATAAGGAAACACAACCTTTAAATGATACATTAAACAGAATGGACTTAATTGATATTTATAGGACATTCCATCCAAAAACAATAGAATACACTTTCTTCTCAAGTGCTCATGAAACATTCTCTAGGATAGATCATATCTTGGGTCACAAATCAAGCCTTGGTAAATTTTAAAAAATTGAAATCGTATCAAGTATCTTTTCTGATCACAACACTATAAGACTAGATATCAATTACAGGAAAAAAGTCTGTAAAAAATACAAACACATAGAGGCTAAACAAGACACTACTAAATAACCAAGAGATCACTGAAGAAATCAAAGAGGAAAGGAAAGAACACTTAGAAACAAATGACTATGAAAACACGAGGATCCAAAACCTATGGGATGCAGAAAAAGCAGTTCTAAGAGGGAAGTTTATAGCAATAAAATCCTACCTCAAGAAACAAGAAACATCTCAAATAAACAACCTAACCTTATGCCTAAAGCAATTAGAGAAAGAAGAACAAAAAACCCACAAAGTTAGCAGAAGGAAAGAAATCATAAAGATCAGATCAGAAATAAATGAGAAAGAAATGAAGGACATGATAGCAAAGATCAATAAAACTAAAAGCTGGTTCTTTGAGAAGATAAACAAAATTGATAAACCATTACTCAGACTCATAAAGAAAAGAAGGGAGAAGACTCAAATCAACAGAATTAGAAATAAAAAAGAAGAAGTAACAACTGACACTGCAGAAATACAAAGGATCATGTGAGATTACTATAAGCAACTATATGCCAATTAAATGGACAACCTGGAAGAAATGGACAAATTCTTAGAAAAGCACAACCTTCCAAGACTGAACCAGGAAGAAATAGAAAATATAAACAGACCAATCACAAGCACTGAAATTGAGACTGTGATTTAAAATCTTCTAACAATCAAAAGCCCAGGACCAGATGGCTTCACTGGCAAATTCTATCAAACATTCAGAGAAGAGCTAACACCTATCCTTTTCAAACTTGTCCCAAAAATTGCAGAGGGAGGAACACTCCCAAACTCATTCTATGATGCCACAATCACCCTGATACCAAAACCAGACAAAGATGTCACAAAGAAAGAAAACTACAGGCCAATACCACTGATGAACATAGGTGCAAAAATCCTCAACAAAATACTAGCAAACAGAATCCAACAGCACATTAAAAGGATCATACACCATGATCAAGTGGGGGTATAGCCCAGGAATGCAAGGATTCTTCAATATACACAAATCAATCAATGTGATAAACCATATTAACAAATTGAAGGAGAAAAACCATATGATCGTCTCAATAGATGCAGAAAAAGCTTTCAACAAAATTCAACACCTATTTATGATAAAAACTCTCCAGAAAGTAGGGATAGAGGGAACTTACCTCAACATATAAAAGGCCATATATAACAAACCCACAGCCAACATTGTTCTCAATGGTGAAAAACTGAAACCATTTCCTATAAGATCAGGAACAAGATAGGGTTGTCCACTCTCAACAATATTATTCAACATAGATTTGGAAGTTTTAGCCACAGAAATCAGAGAAGAAAAAGAAATAAAAGGAATCCAAATCGGAAAAGAAGTAAAGCTGTCACTGTTTGCAGATGACATGATACTATACATACAGACTCCTAACGATGCTACCAGAAAAATACTAGAGCTAATCACTGAATTTGGTAGAGCTTTGGGATACAAAATTAATGCACAGAAATCTCTTGCATTCTTATACACTAATGATGAAACACCTGAAAGAGAAATTAAGGAAACACTCCCATTTACCATCGCAACCAAAAGAATAAAATACCTAGGAGACAAAAGACCTGTATGCAGAAAACTATAAGATGCTGATCAAAGAAATTAAAGATGATACAAACAGATGGAGATATATACCACATTCTTGGAATGGAAGAATCAACATTCTGAAAATGACTATACTACCCAAAGCAATCTACAGATTCAATGCAATCCCTATCAAACTACCAATGGCATTTTTCACAGGACTAGAGCAAAAAATTTCACAATTTGTATGGAAACACAAAAGATCCCGAATAGCCAAAGGAATCTTGATAAAGAAATATGGAGCTGGAGGAATCAGGGTCCCTGACTTCAGACTATACTATGAAGATACAGTAATCAAGACAGTATGGTACTGGCAAAAAAACAGAAATATAGATCAGTGGAGCGGATAGAAAGCCCAGAGGTAAACCCATGCACATATGGTCACCTTATTTTTGATAAAGGAGGCAAGAAGATACAATGGAGAAAAGACAGCCACTTCAATAAGTCATGATGGGAAAACAGGACAGCTACATGTAAAAGAATGAAATTAGAACACTCCCTAACACCACACACAAAAATAAACGTCAGATGGATTAAAGGCCTAAATGTAAGGCCAGACACTATAAAACTCTTAGAGGAAAACATAGGCAGAACACTCTATGATAAAAATCACAGCAAGGTCCTTTTTGACCCACCCAGTAGAGAAATGGAAATAAATACAAAAATAAACAAATGAGACCTAATGAAACTTCAAAGCCTTTGCACAGCAAAGGAAACCATAAACAAGATGATAAGACAACCCTCAGAATGGGAGAAAATATTTGCAAATGAAGGAAGTGACAAAGGATTAATCTCCAAAAGGTACAAGCAGCTCATGCAGCTCAATATCAAAAGAACAACCCAATCCAAAACTGTGCAGAAGACCTAAATAGACATTTCTCCAAGAAGATATACAGATTGCCAACAAACACATGAAAGGATGCTCAACATCACTAATCATTAGAGAAATGCAAATCAAAACTTCAATGAGGTATTACCTCACACCAGTCAGAATGGCCGTCATCGAAAAATCTACAAATAATAAATGCTGGAGAGGGTGTGGAGAAAAGGGAACGCTCTTGCATTGCTGGTGGGAATGTAAATTGTTACAACCACTATGGAGAACAGTATTGAGGTTCCTTAAAAAACTAAAATTAGAACTATCATACAACCCAGCAATCCCACTACTGGGCATATACCCTGAGAAAACCATAATTGAAAAAGAGTCATGTACCACAATGTTCATTGCAGCTCTGTTTACAATAGCCAGGACATGGAAGCAACCTAAGTGTCCATCAACAGATGAGTGGATAAGAAAGATGTGGCACATATATACAATGGAATATTACTCAGTCATAAAAAGAAATGAAATTGAGTTATTTGTAGTGAGGTGGATGGACCTAGAGTCTGTCATACAGAGTGAAGTAAGTCAGAAAGAGAAAAACAAATACCGTATGCTAACACATTTATATGGAATCTAAATTTTAAAAATGGTTCTGAAGAACCTAGGGAAAGGACAGGAATAAAGATGCAGATGTAGAGAATCGACTTAAGGACATGGGGAAGGGGAAGGGTAAACTGGGATGAAGTGAGAGAGTGGCATGGATATATATACACTACGAAATGTAAAATAGATAGCTGGTGGAAAGCAGTCACATAGCACAGGGGGATCAGCTTGGTGCTTTGTGACCACCTAGAGGGGTGGGATAGGGAGTGTGGGGGGGGAGATGCAAAAGGGAGGAGATATGGGGATATATGTGTGTGTATATATGTATATATATATATATATATATCGCTGATTTACTTTGTTATAAAGCAGAAACTAACACAACATTGTAAAGCAATTATACTCCAATAAATATGTAAAGAAAAAAAGATACCAATGACATTATTTTTCACAGAACTAGAACAAATAATTTTAAAATTTGTATAGAAACACAAAAGAACCTGAATAGCCAAAGGAATCTTGAGAAGGAAGAGCAAAACTGAGGGCATCACACTTCCTGATTTCAAACAATATTACAAAGCTATAGTAATCAAAACACTACTGTATCGGCACAGAAACAGACGCATCGATCAATGGAAGAGAATAGAGAGCCCAGAAATAAACCTATGCTTACACAGTCAGTTAATCTACAACAAAGGAGGCAAGCACATAAAATGGGAAAAGATTGTCTCTTCAATACATGGTGTTGGGAAAACTGGACAGATACATGCAAATGAATGAAACTGGACCATTTTCATATATACAAAAATAAACTCAAAATGTATTAAAGACTTAAATGTAAGACTTGTAACCATAAAAATCCTAGAGGAAAGCATAGGTAGTAAACTCTTTAACATTGATCTTCTGGATCTGTCACCTCATGCAAGGGCAAAAAAGTAAAAATAAATGAATGGGACTACATCAAACTGAAAAGCTTTTGCACAGTGAAGGAAACAATCAACAAGCTGAAAAGGCATATCACTCTTGTGAATAGATGCCTATGGTGTCACCAGCCTCATAGTCAATTTCAGTTTGTCATGTCACTTGGAGTTGCTCTGATGTGGGTTCAAATACAAGTTAAGCCACTATTTACTATGACCTTGGGCAAGTTCCTTAATTTTCCCGAGTTTCAATTTCTTATCTCAAGAAAAGAGGAAGTATCATTACAAGTCTCATAGGTGAGGCTTTTTTTGTGAGACTTAATTAAGACAATGAACATAAATCAGTGAGGTTAGTACCAGGCACATGAAATATCAGTAAATAGTACTAATTATTTATTCTGCCATTGAAATCACCTGCCCACCCTCATAAAATTTCCTCCACTGACTTCTTAACTCCTCCAAAACAGTTTTACATGTGCTTAGGTACAATGCTCTGTTTTTTTTGTTTTTTGCATTCCAGATACCATGTAACATCTAATTCTAAGCAAATTAAACTTCAGCTAGGACTGAGGAGAATGTTTAATTTCTTAAAAGCCCATCATTCGGTGGTATGTTATTTCCAGCCCCGTTTAGCAAGAAAGACCTATGCAATTGAGCATAATATTATAGATATACTTTTGTGGCTTCCAGCAAGGTCTCAAAGTTGTCAATCATGGTCTAGTAGATCAGCAAGATGGTTCTCTAGAGACATTACACAAGGCAAATCTTTTAATATTTTATCAGCTGCTGTTGATAGGAGGCACTTCAGCTTAGTCTTTTTACTACTTCCTTTCATTTATTCTTGAGAAGCTTTTATCTCTATTGATTTCTACCTTTTAAATTTTTATTTAACACCAGCAAACAGAGATATGATTAATAAATTTGATTAAATTTTTCAGTAGAAAATTACTTTTAATGTGCTTTCACAAATCTAATTCAGTGATCTTCTCATAGATATTTTTGTATCTATTTGTATTTACTACTTTGTTATGTTGGTTCTCTGAAGAGTGATACTCAAGTAAGGAAAAAAAGCAGAATTTTAACTAAAGAGAAGCTCCACATAACTCTTGGAAAATTCTTTTCAGGCTGTTTCAGAAGAGCAATACACAAGGGGCCACATGCCAAGGATCAGTCATAAACCTCAAAAAGAAAGAAAATTACAGCTACAAATATATATACAGAGAATATTTATTCTCTAAAATGACTGAAATATGCTTGTGCTTCTTCCTCCAAGTATGAAACCCCAAATAACGTCCAATTGTCCAAGAGAAATTTGCTAAGTAGGTAGAAAAAAATTATTCCTTTTAGCTTACTCAGAAACTTGCTGATCTCAATCTTTCCCATTTTAGCAGCTGCAAAAGTGAACAAAGTGAGAAACAGCAAAGCTAACAAAAGTTCATTAAACTCAATACATACCTTCATGAAACATTATGAAGATGTCATTGCTGAGGATGTCATGGCACATTTCAAAAGACTGCTGGGTTAGCAAGCTTTACCATGGTGCTTTCCTGAGCCCCATTAATCTTAACGCTGGCCAGCTGAGTTTCTTAGACTAGGTAGGATGCAGCTGAAAGATCTGATTTTTATTGTTAGTATTATTGTTTTCTTTAATAAGAATAACCAGGCAGTTCTGCCAAATGTATAAAACTGGGAATTTTTGGATTGATCCTGACCACAAGGATGATTGCTCACAAACCCTCGGAGAAAGGAAGAGAAAATATCGCAAAGGTCGGCTCTGCTTTAAGCCTTTGGGAAGAAGTCTTACTAAGTTAATTTTTCCACATCCCCTCAAGGTGAGGATAGTAATATGTAAAAGGTCGAGGTGATGGTATGAACCTAGGGGAAAGGTGTCCAAAGAGGCCAGTTGACATGCTCCCAGACTCCACTGAAGCCAGTTGGGGCAAAAAGAGACCTCAAGCTAATAAATTTTTTAATGGAGCTAACTCGATTAAAATAATTCATTTTCTAGAAATATTTCAGTACTTATACCCCTTGGAAACTTTTAAAATCAGAATTTGTCTAGTGAGTCAGGGATTAGGGGTCCTAGCTAAATCTCACCCATACCAGGATATATAAACATATGAAATGGTGGTATGTGACTGGAAATGTGTATAGAGATTATTTTAGTCTAAAACACTGGTTCTCAGTCTGTCAACCTTGGCTGTACATTAGAAGCACCTGGAAAATTTCAAAATATCATGATGCTCAGGCCACACCCCAGGTCAATTAAATCAAAATCTCTGGGGTGACAGACTCAGACATTAGCTTTTAAAGCTCCTCCAGGTGAATAAAATGAGCAGTACATATGAAAATGATCATATGTACCATTTACCCTTAGTCCACTAGGAAACTTGGGTGGGCTTAGGTTTCATAAACCAAATCTCTTCCATTTATATTTTCTCAGGTTACCTCAGTCTTTTTAAATCAAGTGATAATTCTTTTAGCACTTCATTCACCCCTAACCCCTTCCCCCAAGACGATACCTAGGGATACGTTTAAGGAGATATTTATAGGTCTTCTGGGCTATTGAGGAAAGAAACCTCACATCTGGGAGATCTCTTCTGGGTATTTCAGAAGTATCTAAGGGGGGTTGCAGGATAGCTTTAGTTCCTGGCTGTCTGACCTTCCTTTGCGCTTCTTGTGCTGTAGGAGATGGTTTTACCAGATGCTACTGGGTACCTGTGACCGCTGCTGAAGTCTACAGTCTAGGCCATAAAGTCAAGACCCTACATATCTATCAGAAGTTCTCCATCTTCTGGCTCCTGACTTCCGCTGTTCCATGGGTTCTCTTAACATTCTTAAACTCTCTCATGATTTATGAAACCTCAGTTGCCTCCTATGAACCGTATATGTGGGACAGACTCCAAACCCCCTTCGGAGACTTTCAGCAGCCACTTGTAAATGATCACTAAGTGCCTTGCTGAACTCAGAGCTTCACTAACAGACTTGAGAGTTTTGGTCTCAAATTGGTCAATTAACTTAACCTCTCTAAGAAGGTGATATTTCAGTGAGATCCAAATGAGAAGGGGTCAGCTAAATGAAGATTTGGAGAAAGTGTGTACTAGAGAGCAAATCCAAATGCCTGAGTTGGGGAAAACTTGGCCTGTTGGAAAACAAGAAGGACAAAATAGCTCTTAGTAAGCCAGAGGGGAAAAGTGGTAAAGGATGGCATGACAGAGATAAACTGGAGCCAGACCACAGAGGGAGCACTGTAGACCAGGTCAAGAAGATTGCATTTCATTATAAGTGCAATGGAAAAGCAGCGAGGATTTCTGTTGAGAGACAATGTGGTCTGATTTAATTTTTAAAAGATAGTTCTACCTTCTTTAGAGGAATAGATTATAGATTACAGAAGAATAGATTATTGATTATAGAAGTAGGAGAAAATAGTTAGGAGGCAATTACATGAGTTATAAGTATGGCTTGGGCCACGGTGGCAGCAATGGAGATTGATGGAAATCAGCAGATAAGGAAAACATTTGAAGAAAATACCAGCTGAATTTGCTAATATATTGCATGTGTGTGGGTCAGGAAAACAAATCAAGGACTATGCCTGTATTCTGGCTTATACAACAATAGTGGTGTCATTTATTGGAGGAAGAAGAGTGGCACAAGAAGAATCAAGAGTTCTCATTTGTCCATCTTATATGTAAATGCATGAGACCCGTGCATAGACACCAAGTAGGCAGTCATGTGTATCAGCTTTAAACTCAGCAGATACTGATTTGGGAGTTATTGACATGGAGAAGAAACTTAAAACTATGAGACTGGGGCTTCCCTGGTGGCGCAGTGGTTGAGAGTCCGCCTGGCCATGCAGGGGACACGGGTTCGTGCCCCGTTCCAGGAAGATCCCACATGCCGCGGAGCGGCTGGGCCCGTGAGCCATGGCCGCTGAGCCTGCGCGTCCAGAGCCTGTGCTCTGCAATGGGAGAGGCCACAAGAGTGAGAGGCCCGCGTACCGCAAAAAAACAAAACAAAACAAAACAAAAAACTATGAGACTGATCGACATCATATAGGCAGCAAGGAAGAAGCTCTAGGGAACTTGAACTCTAGAGAGCAGGCAGGAAAAGAAAAAAAAATGTAAATAAAACAAAGATAGAAGAAATCCAGGAAGGTGTGTATGTGTGTGTGATATCAGAGGAAAAGAGGAAATGGGTTATCACAAGGGAAAGGAGAAGCCACTAGGGCACATTTGCAGAATGCCAGAGACCAACTTGTATGAGAGAAAAGTCCTTGTGGAGGAGAGCCAGTGGCCTCACCTGGGCTGTTGGAGCATGAACAGTTAATGGAGCATCCTTGCAGAGGGGAGATACGGTATCTGAACCTGAGCAGGATGAGGCAGACATCTATGCAGCAGAGGGCAGTGGTGGCAACAGGAGATTAGTTACATACAGAGGGACTGACAAATACAGTACATATTCTGAAGCTAGTAGGAGTTGGGTTTCTCACACTTAGAGAAGGGAAAGGGAGAAAACAAGGACAAATCCTTCAATAGAATTGAAGACACTGATGTTAACTCAGGTATTTTAATACATACAAAGAGACAAAGACAGAGAGAGACAGAGAAAGAAATATAGATACAAATGTATGTGTGGAAATATAGAATTAATATAGATGTAAATGTATGTATGTATCCATGTATGTACATACACATATACCTTAGAACTGTCTACTGAGCCTAGGAAGAGCATACCTTATTAATAAGTGCTACCAGATCTCAGTTTCTAAACATCTGGAATGGAACTGAAGATCTTTGGTGGACTAGCTGACTGAGTCAGGGAAAGTAGAAAAAGGGCCTGGAAAATCTTACTAATGCCAGAAAGAAATAAAGTGCTTAAAGGACAATTTGGACATGTCAAAAGGACACAGAAGCCATATTGAAGAGTCTCCCTTTGGCTAAATGTAGGACAATTTGGGCATCAAAATAAGTAAATTTACTAATCTAAACAAATAAATGAATGTATCAAAAGTTTAGTAAAGAATGGAATGTTTACACCATTTTAAAACACTTCTCTACAAAATTCTTAATCACTACAAAAGTAAAATGAGTAATTGTACAGTGGATAAGTCTGGCAGACATAATTTTAAATACATAATCAAAGTTAACATTATGAATAATGAGACAAATCAAAATCATGGGCCTCCTGAAAGGAACATAACCTCATTTCTGTGATATTCTTTCTAAATGTGCATAACTAGAATCTAATCAACAGGAAATATCAGAAAAACCCAAATTCATGGACAGTCTACAAAATAACAGACCTGTTATCTTCAAAAGTGTCAAAGTTGTGAAAGTCAAGGAAATTGATACTACTCAGAACTTTCCAGACTATGGATCCAGTATGAGATAATGAATTTTATACTTTCCACAAAATGCTGTACATTAGAAAATTATCCCTAAAATCAAAGGATTTAAGCAAATTTCAGTTATTTTAGCATAATGCTCTTTTCATATTTGTGAATTAGAATTTTTAGTTTGCAATGAAGGATGTTTTACTAATGAATTATATAACCACAACATATAGATTATCAAAGCTAAAGTGAATAGCTTGTTTTAGAAACACAGGCAGTGTTTATTTTTCTTATTATATACTGTAAAGGTAGAATATTATAACTATTTTTACTACTGATAATAACAATTCAGATATTATTTTCACATAGCTAAAATAATCTAAGTTAAAAAGACAGTAAAATATTTCATTCCATTAACATCTAAACCACAGTTGTATAGTTATCTTTGCAACTTTACTACAGCTAATTTAATTTTTGAAAGAATATTTCTATCAAAATTGATTTTTTGCTCAGTTATAATTAGCAACTTGAACTTTTGTCACCTGAAAGTAAGATAGTAGCTGCCTACAACAGCAGTGCTTTGATTTTGTACCTTGACAGTCATTTGAATTATTTTTGTATGGTTCGATGGCTTTTTAGCCAAAAATAGGATTTATAGCTTTTGTCAGTTCTGTTCCATTGTTCTTACATTACATGATTAAAAAGTGAGAACTGTTTTCAAAATGATAAATGATATAAGAGCATGACCAATTATTTGTCATCACACAAGATAAGCTGCTAGTATTCAATGTCTTCACTTGGGCTCTACTGGACCATATATAACCTCTTTGGGTTGTCTCATAGAGCACCTAAAAGCATTTTAGCCCGCTGATTCAGGAAACCTATATGTCAAGCAGAAAAAAATAAAACCACCGTTCTCAGGTTTGTGTTTCTCTGGAGGAAGAAAACAGTTTGATGCAATTTGTCAAAAGCTGGAGTGGTACTTTAATGGACAATTTACTTTAAATGGCTGCCATTACTGCAGAACAAAGGCCCTTAGCCTGCGATAAAAAAAATTCTTTCCAATTGGTTTTACTCAGATAGATTTAGTTCCCTAATATTAACTAAGGATATCTACCTTTTCACACTCCTCATCAATCTAAAAGTAATAGTAAAAACTTCTGAGTTTCTGGGGTTTCTTCATCTTTAATATGTGAAATGCAATCAATCCCCTAAATACGGCATTCTGTTCAGACACCTGAGATAAGAGGCAAATCAAGGAAAAGGACAATGACACAACAAAAAAACCAAACTTCCTAAACTCAAAAGAGTTTTTCAGTTCTTGGGTAAAAGTCCCAAATAACCTTAAAATTTTTATTAATATATTTATATGTAAAGATATATATGTATATATGTAATGTAATTATCAAATAAATGAAAAATTGAAAGTTTTGACATTAAAAATTTAAGAATATTTCTATTTTATCTTAAATTCAAATTTATAAACTACTCTAATATATTTCATAATGGTCATATTAGGAATTTTAAGAAATACCTACTCAAATTTCAAACTTGTTCCTTTATATTCTCCTGTCATGATTAATTCCATGTTAATATTTGCAGTATTTGAGAGTTTACTGAAAACAGTACCATTATGATTCTGTCTATGTTTTCTTCCTGCTCCAGACTCCTTGGTTCAAAGATTAATCCCAAGTGGCAGAAGGCAAGAAGTGCTGAATATGGACATGTGTGTTTGCCTGAAGCTGACCAGAGTCACACACACTGTTTCTGCAGTGTGAACTGAAAAAGTGGAAAAGTGGCCAGCTGCCCCAGAAACAGTGAGAACAAGAAAAACTGAAGGGGTTCAAAACAGGAATATGATATAATAGATGAAAACAATCTGAAATTTCTGTCCATCTTTCAAGGTATGTCTCTCCATGCATAATTAACCTTTTATGAAGGATTGTACAAGAAGAAAACTCCAAGAGACACAAATCAACATTAATGTTCTCAGTCCCAGTCCCCATTAGTTCACTGTTGCCTGTAAGGATGTGCTGAGAGCATGAGTTAACTAGACTTGATAGGCTAATGTTAGCTCATATGAATACTGTATATGTTATTTTCAAGTAAAATGAATGCACACATTAATACCTACGTCTAAAATCATTAAAGTTAGCTTGTGAAGTACTAGAAAGGCAAAATTTTATATTTATCACCCACTTCTATACTCTACATAACAACACAATCAGAACTGAAAGTTCATAATTTTCTCTTTCCATACACCCTGCAGAGAAATGAATGTCTGGATAGCATCTACTTCAAAATGTAAACTTTCTCTTCATTAAATGGAATTCTGCTCCATTTAGGAAGAAACAAACCATTGATACACACAACGACATAATTTTGCTGAGTAAAAGAAGTCAGACTAAAAGAGTACATATTACATGAATCCATTTATATAAAAATCTCAGAAAATGCAAACTAATCTATTATGACAAATTATTGACACATAATTGACAGGGAAAAAATGTGATGGTTTGATATAGGTATACACTGTAAAATGTTTACCACAACCAAGTTTACCCACACACCATCATATTACAGTTACCATTTGTGTGTGCGTGTGTGTGTGTGTGTGTGGTGAGAACACTTAAGATCTACTCTCTTAGAAAATTTCTAGTATACAATACAGTATTTTACCTTCTCAAAACTCTACTAGGTGGCAGCATCATCTTGGCCATAAAGAAACTTAGTGACCTAGCCCTCTTTTGACTTTGTTTTCAGTTACTCTTTTCAATTGCTCCTTCTTGAATCAATGTCAAAGTAAATTTATAAAGCAGTAAATTTAGTTATATTGTATCTAATTACCAGAATGATACAATGTCTTTCAAACAGCAATTTTGACCATGCCCACTAGACACAGGCACATACATACATTTCTGGGGGAAGAAATTAAACTAAACCTACGGGTGTGGAGAAGTAGTCCATTTTGCAAAACTATTTTATAACCCAGCCATTATGTAGAACCTTTCAATCTGTGGCTTCTTATTATCTTTTCAGCCATGGACTTCATTTCTGGCATGTAGTTTACCAACACTAAACAAATGAGTACTCATTGCCAAGCTCCAGGCACTGTGCTGTTCTGGGACAGAGCAGTGAGTAAAAGAAGACATACTTTCAGGAGCTTACAATATATGGAAGGGAGTACAAGATTTAAAAGATTTTAGGGCTTCCCTGGTGGCGCAGTGGTTGAGAGTCTGCCTGCCGATGCAGGGGACACGGGTTCGTGCCCCAGTCCGGGAAGATCCCACATGCCGTGCAGCGGCTGGGCCTGTGAGCCATGGCCGCTGAGCCTGCGCGTCCGGAGCCTGTGCTCCGCAACGGGAGAGGCCACAACAATGAGAGGCCCGCGTACCGCAAGAAAAGAAAAAAAGAAAAAAAAAGATTTTAACACCCAAAACAAATAATTTTGAGAGTGTACATTCAGGGTGCTATGGAAGCATATGATAGGAAAGAGCAGGAGGATATATTATGTAGCATCTCGCTACCCCAAGTACCAGCACACACACACACACCATGGTCCAATAGCTTTGGTATCACCAGTAAGCTTTTAGAAATTCAGAATCTCAGACCCTACCCCAGACCTACTGACCAAGAATCTGGATTTCTGCAACATCTCCAGGTGATTCACATGTACACTGAAATTTTGAAAAGCACTGTCCTAAAGCCAACGGAAATCTACACACACACACACACACACACACACACACACACAAAATAGATAAAAGGAATCAAATTTAATTAACTTTGAAATAACATGTGGTAATTCCTTGTTTATCATTTCTAAATAAGGAAATTTTAGCTATTTTCTTAGCATATCAGATTATTTTTATCTGTCAATCAGCTAATTCAGGAAGGTAGATAAATTGAGATGCTTAGACAATCAGTGTAAATCAATCTCATGAAATAATTGGCAGCTTTTTTCCTTTATTACATACTATGTACCAGGAACTTCTCATATGCAACCATAATCTCATTTAATCCTCAGTTCAGATAAGGAAAGTAATATTCCTTTTCCAATAGGTAGTAAATTCATGTACAGCTTTGTTTCAATCAGGTTTGCCTGACTTCAGAGTTCAGGCTGACAAAATGCCCTTCAACAACCCTAATTTTCATATAGAATGAGACACTAACATTTGTTTGTAAAGAAGTTTATTGTTTCTATTTCACTCGTAAGTAGGCTAAACTATCACTTTTAATAGAAAATAATGCTTAGAAGAATTCTAACACTCAGATTCACCAATTTGTTTCAGAAAGTATTAATATTAATTATTCAGTTAACCTTTTAATGTTCCATATGTCACGATGGTTAAACTTTTTAATATTTATATATTATTGTAGACTTCTGCACTTAGAATACAGCATTTTATTTTCAACTATGTATTAGATAATTGAATAGGTATCTCAAAGCAAGTAGAAAAAATAGGAAAATAATCAGAAAATTATCTTGCAAATTCAGCTGCAGTTTGTCATTCTTTGGACAATGATTATCCCACCATATAGAGGCATATTAAAACCATATGTAACAGAATCTAGGATGGGACAAAGCATTCATTCCTTTTTTAAAAAATATATTTATTTATTTGGCTGTGCTGTATCTTAGTTGAGGCACACGGGATCTTCATTTGCCACATGCAGGATCTTCGTTGGGGCATGTGAAATCTAGTTCCCTGACCAGGGATCGAACCCGGGCCCCCTGCATTGGAAGTGCAGTCTCTTAACCACCGGACCACCAGGGAAGTCCATATTCATTCCTTTTAACTGGTATATATTTTTTTAAAGCACTTTAATTTATGATCACCTGTACAACTCATTTTCCAAATAAAACATTCCTAAATCATTTTTATGGACATTGATTAAATCAAGAACAGCTGCCACATCTCTACAAATTATCTGAAACACTGTTTTCGTCCTGCTTTACAGCCAAATAAATGAAAAAGCGGGAATCCTAGTCAAGAACACCACAATATTCCAAAAAACAAAATTGCTCTTAAAACTGAAGCTAAAAGGCCTTTAACAGAAAAATTGGGGTCAGGCCCTTTAGCATGTAAAGATATATCCAGAATCAGTTTAATATGTTCTGTGGTCTGAGAGTAAAAAACAATTGATATCTGATAAATGATGGTGTTGAGAGCACAAAGGTCTTCAGGCATTCACAGCAGTAAATCAATATATAATAAAATTTTTAACTTATCGGGCATAACAAATGGCAACAAACATAATGAAAACCATATGGTAGTGGGTAAAGAATCTAAACAGAACATAAAATTTATAATAAAGAAATCAAATAGCACATTTAATGTCAGTGCTAACTCTATTTCTCCACAGATAATGGCTATAAATTTGTGCAGCACAGTTGAGTGACTCATTTAATTCTATCAAGCGATTTTCTATGTAGTAACAAGGAATTTTTCTCTACAGCTTAATTTTTGGAATTGTCATATTATCTGTGATGCACAGGACTTAAGTCAGTACTTACAAGATTAAAAAACCATCAACAGTTACACTGCAACTATATCATAGGTACTCAACATACTTGAGCAACTTGGCCTTGTAAAGGATATATCCAATTTTTTGCAATAACTTGCACGTCTATTTGAAATACATTGTGTTACATCAGATGTTACCACTATTTTAAACATGAAATTTATTTTATAGAATTTTAAATTATAAAAGTAATGTGCATAGAAAATTTGGGGAAAAATATAAAACCTAAAGTGGAAGGGGAGTCATTCCTAAAGTGCTTACCCAGTAATATTTTGGTATTTCATCTTGTGTTTTATGCATTAAGTATCTTTTTGCTAAAGCAATATATTCACTTAGAGGAATAAAGTCAAGCCATACAGAAAAGTTTTAAGTAAAAAAATATAACGACTTTTCAGTTTCTCTTTTTTATATCCTCTACCAGACCTCTTCTTAAAAATGAATAATTTATAATTTTCCTCATAAATCTTCTCGTTTTCCCCACCTAACTCATGATGTGTATTAGTTATAATTTGTAGTTCTAATTGTGGTTACATTTATAACATAAAATAATCGATTTAAACCTCTGTTTCTTGCTCTATCACCTTTAAGCTGATCTACTGGCTGATCTAGAAAGCTAAAGAACCTACCTTTACTTCTCCTCATCCTTTTGATTTCTGTCAGTTATGCTATTAATTTTGGTTCTCTAACTATAAGATTTCTGTGTATTGTCAATAGAAAAACTCCATAATTTTAAAGCTGATAAAATAGCCATTATATTGTGCACTGTTGGTGGGACTGTAAATTGATGCAGCCGCTATGGAAAACAATATGATGATTCCTCAAAAAAAATTAAAAATAAAACTAACATATGATCCAGCAATCCCATTTCTTGGTATTTATCCAAAGAAAATGAAAACGCTAATTTGAAAAGCTATATGCACCTCCATGTTCACTGCATTATTTACAACAGCCAAGATATGGAAACAACTTAAGTGTCCACTGATAGATGAATGGATAAAGAAGATGTGATATATATAGATAGATAGATAGATAGATAGATAGATAGATAGATATAGATATAGATATATATAAAAAGAAGCCATAAAAAAGAATGAGTTCTTGCAATCTGCAGCAACACGGGTGGACCTTGAGGGCATTATACTAAGTGAAATAAGTCAGACAAAGACAAATACCATATGATCTCACTCACATGTGGAATCTAAAATCAAAAACAAGCAAGCAAACAAAAAAATGAACAAAGCCCATAGACATAAAAAACAGATTGGTTGTTGCCAGAGGTGGGGATTGGGCGAAATGAGTAAAGGGAGTTAAAAGGTACTAACTTCCAGTTATAAAAGAATTTCACAGGGATGTAATGCACAGCATGGTGACTATAGTTAATAACACTGTGTTGCATATTTGAATATGGCTAAGAGAGTAGATCTTAAAAGTACTCATCACAAGAAAAAAAATGTTTTTAACTATATATGGGGATGGATATTAACTAGATATTGTGGTGATTTTACAGTATATACAAATATTGTATCATTATGTTGTACATCTGAAATTAATATAATGTTACAAGTTATATATCAATTATGCCTCAATTATGCCTCAATTTTTAAAAAGAATGTTGTATAAACAGAATCATATATTATGTAATCTTTCAATATTGGCTCATTTTCACTCAGAATAATTCCCTTGAGAGCCATCTAAGTCATTGTGTGTGTCAACAGTGTGCTCATTTTTACCGCTGAGTAGTATTACAGTTTGTTTAACCACTTATTTAAGGACATTTGGTTTATTTTTAGCGTTGACTATTACAAACAGATCTGTTGTGAGCACCATTGTACAAAAAAAAAAAGCCAGTATAATACTGGGATTATTATGTACTACAGAAGTAAGTTTAGCTGTATTTCCCTTAAAAACTCTTCCTGCTCAAAGGCAAGTGCTGTAAGCATCCAAGTTCAATGGATCCACTCTGAATTATTGTTGACCCTCTCTACTCCTTATCAGATCATACTTAGCTGCCCTTCATGGTTGTATCTCATGTTCTGCTCTTTCAGGCTATGAACAGAATTAAAAATACAAGTTCAATTTCCCTCAGAACTTTGCACTTTCCAGTCCCGTGTTGTCGATAAGTTATTTGAAGTCATTCTCAACTGCATTCATTTGGTTGTATTTTTTTCCTGTATATGCTTAAATCATTTGCCTTTAGACCTAGAGTTCTGAAATCTCATCAGATGTGTCTAGATACAAAGTGGTTTTATAATCATCTTTGACAGTCAATAGGTCCTTTCTACCCAAAGAATTTGAATATTTGTTCATTTCCTTTCCTGAATTACCTTGTTTTCATTTTTAAACTCCAAAGGGTTTAGAGAAAAGTCTTCATTATCTATGTCTGTCTTATTAATAATATGACCATAGCACCCTATACATACTTGTATTACTTGAATTTATCATATCATTTCAAAACTATCCTTTATGTCTCCACAACTTGACTACGCTCTCTGATGAAAAAAGGACGGGATGCCTTGTTCTTTTTTGTATTCTCAAATATCCTGAAATATAGTAGGTAATCAGTAATCCTTTGTTGAACTAAACTGAATTTAATAAATAGTGTGAAGGCTTAAATTAGGAAGGAAAGAAACTGAACTATCATTTAAAAATGATGCCCAATATTTATATTAAGGAACATATTTTTTCCTTTGGTAGTACAATAGGTCATCTTCTAACTGACCTCTACAAACTCTAGATTCCCAAGCAACAGCTGATAACCATGGCACCCTGCACACTTCTGGCTGGTAGGGCTGTTCTCTAGGACTCCAATGCATGTTTGCTGCCTCTAGTTGAGCACACTTTCACAAAATTGCTGATATAGGTATGAGATAGTCTGTTGATAATATCTACTCTCTTTTGGTCAGTATTTAGTTTGATTAAGGCCACTGACTGAGAAGTTTTGTGATTAATTCAGGCTTTCTCTAGAGATCTACTGTACAATATTATAGCTGTGGTCAACAATAATGTATTATGCACTTAAATATTTGCTAAGAGGGTAGATCTCACATTAAGTGTTCTTACAATAAAACAAAAATTGTAAAGATGGTGGAATGTGGGAGAAACATGTTAGAGGTTAAGGAAAGTGAAGTATCTGTGATATCTCCCAGATTTCTACCAATCTACTTTCAATCAGTTTACCACTCGGCAAAGTATCTGGTAACAGTGCTCTTCACTGAGAGAGATAAGTAGTTTAGGGAGAAGTACAGGTTCATACAACTCTATTATGTGATGTCTTAAAATTAAGAGAGATCAGAAGTATTAAAAAATATTTCTATCTTTGGAAAATTCGTTACATAGGCATTATATTTTTAACATGCTTTCTAGGGAAAAAAATCATTGTTAAGAGGCTGAGAAAACCACAAAGGGAACTGTTTCTCTCCATTTAATTTTGACCCAGAGAAAGAAATGGTTAATGAAGAAGAAACGATGGGAAGCTGAATTCAAAAAATACAATCAAGTGATCTGAAAGCATTTTATAAGAACCAAGGTTAAAACCAACAACCTGATCAGAGCAAGATATGAAAACAAGCAAATAAGAACAAAGCACTTTTTAAGTGCAGAGATCCTTCTTTTACTACCTTGCCCAAGCTAATTCCTACTCATGACTTAGATCCCTAAACGCCTAGCACTGTTTTTGCGCCCCCTCTAAGTGTGTCCACAATACCTTGCACCTACCATCATAATAGTACTTATAAGCTCAATGTGTTATATGTACCTTCTCCACAGATGCTGTAAATATCTTATTCACAATTATGCAATCAGCATATATGTCAGACACCTAGTAGGCACTCAATAAATATTTGTTGATAAATATTTGTTGACTTAATCAATAAAGATATAAATGATTCCATGGTCTATGTTTCTGAAAAGGAAGAAAACTAATAATAAACTGACCGTTTAAAAAAAACAAAATTCCAGCATAAAAATATTAAGTGATCCTGATAAGATAGTTATCTGATTAGCAGATTAATAAAGAACTAATAAAGGATAAAGACTAATAAATAAAAAGAAAATATTCAAAAACCAAGAATTATTACAGGAAATTGGCAAGGAACCCCTAGAAAACCTAAAATTTATAATGAATTTAATTTGCTCAGATTTCTAAGAACAATGACAAAGCCTCTTTTGTTAGACGCAGCATGAAAAAATCAGTTCAAGAAATAGTCATTGAGTGTTGCTATGTGCAAGGCATTGAGGTAGATCCTGTGGAGATATCAATATATGCACAGTGCACACTCTAATGTTCAGATTATGATCAAATTGGGAAAAGTGTTCCTTTTAGGGGAGGAATCTGTAATATAAAAATTGTATTTGTGAAATCATTCTATAGACAATATATATCATAGAAATACAAAAAAGAGAAATATTTCTTCCATTTGGAAGAACTGTGAAGACTTCTGGGAGGTGAACTAAATGATGGAAGGATGAGTGATTTAACAAATATTTCGTTAAAACAAAAGGAGATAATTCTGCCTGCCATTAAAGCATTAAAAATGAAAGAAAACACATTTCAGCATACTTTTCTCCTGTGTATGAGTTTTTCTTAATTTGGACAAGGAGGAGAAACAAAGAGGAGATTAAACACAAATGGACTAAGGACACAACTATTTTCCCTTTCAAGCCTGAATGTTCCAACTCTGCTCAATAAAATGCTTTCCCACAGGGAACGCTTTCATATAGCAAATTTAAAAGTGACAATTTAACAGCTTAAGATTAATAAAAGCATTCACAGTCCTAAAATACTAGAAGAAGGAGGTAGAATGAAAATACATGATGAAGTAAATGATTTAACCTCAGTAGGTTCAGGAAGGCTCTCTACAGCGTTCTCTCTGCCTCTGAGATTTTAGCATTTTTTGCCCTTGATGTGTGGACACCTTTTTACTCCAAAGATGAGAACCTTTGACTCTCTGTCATGGTTGTCAGGGCTTTTATTTTCCCTCAACTTCAGGCAAGAAATTTATTCTTAGCAATGAATGTCTCTATTTTCATTCCCTTTCAAGAGCCAGTGCAAGGTCAATACACAAGAAGTCAATGGTTTAATATAATTTCACCTTGCTTTGTAAAGAAAGTATAAAATATTGTCAAAATACTCTTCATCTTTTTTTAGGTTATATGGTGATATCTATATACAAACTGCAAAGTTAGGGGAAAAAAAACTAAACAATTGTGCAGCTCCTGTCTTTTTAGATATTTTCATGTTGAAAATAATGCTGAAATTTTTAAAATGCACATTCTTTAGCTAAAATAAAATTTCTTGCATAAGTTAAAAAATATACCAATTAAATTACTATTTTTTACCTTTTTGCAAAATCAGTAAGTTAAAAACAGAGAAATGGAACTGAAGATATCAATTCTCAGGTACAATTTATATTAAGAAACAGAACAAGTATTTTTAAATGATTTAAAAACAATTATTTTAAATATATACTACTGATAGCATATTAATGAGGCCCTATGACCACTTCCTTAATTTTACTGTAGTTTAATCACAAAGAGCACTATGGCCAAATTACAAAAAACATGCTAATAATAAAAATGAAAGGAGGGGCTTCCCTGGTGGTGCAGTGCTTAAGAATCCGCCTGCCAATGCAGGGGACACAGGATCGAGCCCTGGTCCAGAAGGATATCACAGGCCGCAGAGCGGCTGGGCCTGTGCGTCACAGCTACTGAGCCTGCACTCTAGAGCCCGCCAGCCACAACTACTGAAGCCTGTACGCCTAGAGACCGTGCTCCACAACAAGAGAAACCACCGCAATGAGAGGCCCATGTACTACAACGAAGAGTAGCCCCCGCTTGCCACAACTAGAGAAAGCCCTTGTGCAGCAACAAAAACCCAAAGCAGCTAAAAATAAATAAAATAAATAAATTTATTTTTTTTAAATGAAAGGAAATATTCCTTTTCTCACCCAGGGCCCTTGCACCTGGAGTTTTCTGTCCCTGGAATGTTTTTTCTCATTTCCTCTCCTTCTGACCTCTGTACAGCAAACTTCTCATCCTTCATTTTTAATGTTAAATTCTCAGAAAATGTCTTGATTACCCTATCTTCTATCTTCCATTATTTCCTACCTCATGACTCTCTGACAAATATCACAATTGAAAATTTTTTTGTGTTGTTTATTTTTCTGTTTCCTTCATTAGGTCAGGCACCTTGTCACTCTTGTTTGCCATTGTATGAAATTAGAAATAATTAACAGGAAGAAAGCTGGAAAATTCACAAATATGTAGAAATTAAACAACACACTACTGAATAACCAATGAGTCAAAGAAATCAAAAGGGAAATTAGAAAGTATCTTGAGATGAAAGTAAAGAAAAATACGATATACTAAAACAGATGGGATGCAGCAAAATCTGTTCTAAGAGGGAAGTTTATAGCAATAAACGTTACATTATAAAAAAAAAGAAAAAGCTAAAATAAACAAACTAACTTTACACCTCAAAGAATTAGAAAAAGAAGAACAAACTAAGCCCAATTTAGTAGAGAGAAGGAAAAAATAAAGATTAGATAAGAAATAAATGATAGAGACTAGAAACATAATAGAAAAACAATCAATGAAACTAAGAGTTGGTTTTTAGAAAAGATAAACAAAATGGACAAATCTTTAACTAGATTAACCAAGAGAAAAGAGAGAGGACTCAAATAAAATTAAAAATGAAAGAGGAGGCATTGTAACTATTACCAGAGAAATACAAAGGACGTAACAGGCTACTATGAACAATTACAAGCCAATAAACTGTACAACTTAGAAGAAATGGATAAATTCCTAGAAACACACAACCTACCAGGACTGAATCACGAAGAATTAGAAAATCTGAAGAGACTAATAATGACTAACAAAATTGAAGCAATAATCAAAAACCTCCCAACAAAGAAAAGCCCAAGACAAGATGATTTTGCTGGTGAATTCCAGCAAACAAAGAATTAATGCCAATCCTTCTAAAACTCTTCCAAAAAGATAAAGAGGAGGAACCACTCCCAAGCTCATTTTAGGAGGCCAGCATTACCAGGATACCAAAGACAGATAAGAGTACTAAAAGAAAAGAAAACTATAGGTCAAATTCCCTGATGAATTTATAGATGGAAAATTTCTCAATTCTAAAAATTGACTCCACCAACTGCATGGCTCTAGATAAATTACTTAAATTCTCTGCACCTCAATTTCCTCATCTGTAAAGTGGGGATTATCATCATGTTAACTCCATTTTTTTATGAGGAGTAATAAATTAATGTATATAAAGTACTAAAAGACAATACTCAGCATATAGTAAACCCTCCAAACGGTAGCCATTATTTTCATTAAAGACTACAAACATAGGCAGGTGTGAGGTATTGATACATGCAAAAGGGAGGTAACAACTACCTTACCATGGAAACAGAAAGGGGTACAAACACAAAGACTCAATTAAATTCACTTCTCATTGAACTGGTGGTCTGTACAGAAAACTGTGGAAGATAAAATGTAAAAAATGACACCCCTCAAGGAATACAGAACATAAAGCATTTACACAAACATCAAGCCCACATGGGATAATTGTCAGAGGACATGTACAAATAAGTAATAATTGGTGAGGTCTTTTGGTTATATCATCAGTAAACTTTTATAAGGAAGGACAAATTTGAGGTAGAACCTGAAGAATAAATGGAATGTCATAGGTAAATGAGAGGGAGGAACATCTAGGAACTAAAATGACAGGAACACAAATTTGTAGGAAAGGTGAGTATATTGCATAAACAGTAAATAATTCAGGTTAGTGGTGACATACAAATCATGGCAATAGTAGAAGTGGCAAACAAACTCCCAAAATAATATAAGAAGATGCCAATGAGCTTGTTCATCAGTAATTGTATAACAATATAAAGTAACCAATGAAATCCATTTTTGGTTTTTTTTTAAGTTTTTTTTGCGGTACGCGGGCCTCTCATTGTTGTGGCCTCTCCCGTCGCGGAGCACGGGCTCTGGACGCGCAGGCTCAGCAGCCATGGCTCATGGGCCTAGCTGCTCTGCAGCATGTGGGATCTTCCCGGACCGGGGCACGAACCCGCGTCCCCTGCATCGGCAGGCGGACTCTCAACCACTGCGCCACCAGGGAAGCCCTGGAATCCATTTTTAATAGTACAATATTTTCTTATAATCAGGCAAAATATCCATTATCCTACCCACTTTGTTTTACCCACTTTGCAGCAAAATAATAATAATCATAATAAAAGTATACAATTAATAGTTTTATAGGCAGTATATTTGTATGTATTTATATTCAGCAAGGCAGATAGTAAAATTAAAGGACAAAAATAAGATGTAGGATTCAAGGTATAAAATTTACACAGATAAAGTTTTCTTAGACTTGTTGGGTTCTGTCACTGACTGACAAGCAAGAGAAGAAAAACAAAAAGTAACTATAAGGTACAATGAATGAAAATAACAAAATAGGGCATTTAAAAAAATTTTTTTAACTTACACCTTTCCTCTATAAATGTGTGCTGGAGATAAAATAGAGAACTGCTATTCCTGGCAATATAGTGCAATGATTAACAAGAAAAATCTAAATATCCTTAGGTTTTCCTTATAGGACAGTTATGGTAATTATTTTTGTTATTAACTCTCTGACTTTGAAGGTTTCATCATTTAAAGTAAGAAAAAGATTTATATGACCACAGGCAAAAGGGATATGAAAAGAATGTATGAGAAGACATACAAATTTCTTTCATCCTCAGTGAAAATCCTCATCCTGTCTCTTGCTATCTACTTGAGTTTAAGAGACACCAAGAGAAGATAATTGTTGAATTTTATGAGAATTCTGTTTTCAGTGTGTTTGTTATAACATCTTTATTCTGCACAGATCTAAACTGCTACACTTTGTATTACATATTTCTACTAAAAGTGATAAAGAGAAAATGGTGTCCTTTAAGTCTACCCTCTAGATCTCCACGAGTTCTTGATAAGCCCAACCCCTCTATACTGGCACTGATAACCTTTCAGCAAAGTTTATGGCAGGCCCCCAAATCACCCAGCAGTGATACCACCTAACACTCTAAATTAAGTCTAGGAACACCACAGAGACCTATATGTAAGAAATACCCCCTCCAGAGCTGCCTGTTCTAATGCCATCCCTCCATTGTCTGTGACTCTACTTCATGTAACACTACCCCATTCCTCTACATCAAAATACCTAGAGCCTTGCCTAAAAAATCAATTCCAAGAAAAAGATAATTAGAGTCGATTAACCAACTAATCAATGATTTTGTTTACTTCAGATACTACCAGAGGTGCAAATCTCCCCTAATTCTGTGTACACATCTTACTCTATGTCTCACCAGACTTGGACACAGCTGAACATGCCCTTTCTTGAAACATCCTTTCTTTGGTTTTGCAGACATCATCCTCTCCAGGTCTTCATACCTCACTGATTACTCTTAATGTTCATAGCTGATTTCTCCTTATTTCCATATTGTTAATGTATGGATGAATATCAAACTTACACGTCCTGAATTTCACTCTTAAAGACTCATGTGTCTAACTTTCTAGACAACATCACCACGTGGATGTCTAAGAGTAAAACAAGGGCTTCCCTGGTGGTG
The DNA here is from genome assembly GCF_059928025.1 of Delphinapterus leucas. Taxonomy (NCBI): domain Eukaryota; kingdom Metazoa; phylum Chordata; class Mammalia; order Artiodactyla; family Monodontidae; genus Delphinapterus; species Delphinapterus leucas. The sequence continues at coordinate 47,849,095 of NC_143136.1, read as the reverse complement.
CAGTGGTTGAGAGTCTGCCTGCCAATGCAGGGGACACCTGTTCGTGCCCTGGTCCAGGAGGATCCTACATGCCGCGGAGCGGCTGGGCCCATGAGCCATGGCCGCTGAGCCTGCGCGTCCGGAGCCTGTGCTCCGCAACGGGAGAGGCCACAACAGTGAGAGGCCCACGTACCGCAATAAAAAAAAATTAAAAAATAAAAGAGTAAAACCAGTACTAACACATTGAAAAAAAGTCCTGCATTTTCCTTAGTCTCACTCATCGCAGTAAATGGCACCCCCATTCTTTCAGTTGCTTAAGCCAATAAAACGACATCATTTTTTATTTCTCTTGTTCTCACATCTCATATCTTATTCATTATCAAATCAGATCAGCTCTATCTTCAAAATATTGACTGGATCCAACCAATATTCACCATTTCCACAACTACAACTCTAATTCAAGTCACCTTGCAACATCCCTTGCCAGGACTACTGAAACAGTTCCCTAATTGGCCTCTCTAGTTTCACTCTCCCCTAAACCCTTTCTGTCTGTCCCTGTAGATCTTCCTAATACTCACATATCTATTCTTTGACTTACCTGTTGCTCCCTTTACTCAGCCTTAAAAATTGAAAAAACATTTTTTATATTTAAATATTTTTTACATTATAAGTTAATGGCATGAAGTAAACAAAGTTTGCTTAATTTCATCACCTACTAGCTTCCATTCCATTTCCTTCTCTCCTTTCATTAAAAAAAATATGTCGAATGAAAAATTAACCTTTTAGAAAATGGTTTAACAAATTAATTCTTCACTGATTTCTAAAGTGTCACCAATGAACTTTTAGTTATGAAATATAATGCCCTTTTCTCAGTTCTCATTCTCCTTGTCTTCCCTATACTACTTCTCTAAATATGGTTGTGGGTTTGTTTTGTTTTGTTTTTTCTCTCTTTTCTTGCTCTCTTCTCTAATTTTGATAATCATCATGTGGGTTCTCAATCCACTTCACTGACCATTCCTTTCCTCACTGATTATTTTTCCTCTTCTCAAAAGTTATTAATAATCTCATCTATTTCCTTAACACACCACAATTAATTCACATCTGTGATTTCAACTGTTCCTGTTTATCTATTGAATCTATCTATTCATTTCTTTTAAAGATGTATAGCTGATTTACAATATTGTTAGTTTCATGTGTACAACAGTGATTCAATATTTTTATGGAATATATTCCATTTAAAGTTATAAAATATTTGCTATGTTCCCTGTTCTGTGCATTACATCCTTGTATCTTATTTTATTCATAGTACTTGGTACTTCTGAACCCTTTACCCCTATCTTGCTCTTCCCCCCATCCCTCTTACCTTGGTAACCACTAGTTTCTTCTGTTTAATCTGAGTCCATTTCTGTTCTGTTCTATTTGTTTGTTTTATTTTTCAGATTCCATATACAGGTGAAAACATACAGTATTTGCCTTTCTATTTCTGACTTACTTCACTAAGCAGAATACCCTCCAGGTCCATCGATGTTGTCACAACTGGCAAAATCTCATTCTTTTTATGACTGAGTAGAATTCCATTGTATATAAATATACCACATCTTCTTTATTCATTCATCTGTTGATGGACACTTAGGTTGTTTCCATATTTTGGCTATTGTAAATAATGCTGCTATGAACACTGGGGTGCACATACCTTTTTGAATTAGTGGTTTTTATTTTCTTTTTCCAGGAGTAGAATTGCTAGATTATATGGTAGTTCTATTTTTGTTTTTTTGAGGAACCTCCTTATTGTTTTCCATAGTGGATGCGGTAATTTACATTCCCACCAACAGTGTACTGGGGATCCCTTTTCTCCACAACCTGGCCAATGTTTTTATTTGTTGTCTTTCTGATGATAGCCATTGTGACAGGTGTGAGGTGATACTTCATTTGTGGTTTTGATATGCATTTTCCTGATGTCTGCTTTTTTTTAATTGAACAAGTTTGATGTGAAACGTTGTGTAAGTTTAAGGTGTACAACTTGTTACTTTGATACATATATATATTGTATATTGCTGATGTGGTATTTATCACATTACATAATTATAGTACAATATTACTGTCTATATTCATTATACTGTGTATTAGATCTCTGGTGCTTATTTACTACTTGTTACAAGTTTGTAGCTTAAACGCCATCACTCTTGTCCCCACCCCCACTGGTAACCACCATTTTATTCTGTTTTTACAGGTTTAACTTTTTTAGATTACACATATACGGGATCATACAGTACTTGTCTTTATCTGACTTATCTCACTTAGCATAACATGCTCAATGTTCACCCATGTTGTTGCAAATGGGAGGATATCTCATTTCATATTCTATTGTATATGTGTGCCACATCTTGTTTACCCATTCATCCATTGATGGGCATTTGTGTTGTTTCCGTAACAGCACTATTGTGAATGATGTTGCGATAAACATGGAAGTGCAGATATCTCTTTGATATCCTGTTTTCATTTCTTTTGGCTATATACCCAGAAGTGGAATTGCTGAATTGTATGGTAGATATGTTTTTAATTTTTTGAAGAATCTCCATATTGTTTTCCATAGTGGTTGGACCGATTTACATTCCCACCAACAATATATACAAGTTTCATTTTCACCACATCCTCGCCAGCACTTGTCTCTTGTCTTCTTGAACAGTTATTCGAATAGGTGTGACATGATATCTCATTGTGGTTTTGATTTGCATTTCCCTAATGATTAGTGATGTTGAGCATATTTTCACGTGTCTCTTGGCCATTTTGATGTCCTCTTTGGAGAAATGTCTATTTAGTTCTTCTGTCCACTTTTTAACTGGATTTTGTTGTTGTTGTTGTTATTGAGTTAACTGATTTATTCATATATTTTGGATATTAACCCCTTATCCAAAATATGGTTTTCAAAAATTTTCTTCCATTCTGTATGCTGTCTTTTCATTTTAATTGTTTCTGTTGCTGTGCAGAAGCTTTTAAGTTTGATGTAATCCCATTTGATTTTTGTTTTGTTTCATTTTTTGTGCTTATGGCATCATGCCCAAAAAGTTATTGCCAAGACCAATATAGATGAGCTTCATTCCTAGACTTTCCTCTATGAGTTTTTATCATATCAGCTCTTATGTTTAAGTCTTTGATCCATTTCAAGTAATTTTTGTGAGTTTTGTGAGATAGGGGTCCAATTTCATTCCTCTGAATGTGTTTATTCAGTTTTCCCAACACCATTTGTTGAAGAGACTATCCTTTCCCTACTGAGTATTCTTAGCTCCTATGTTAAATATTAGTTAACTGTATATGTTGGGGTTTAATTCTGGGCTTTTTTTTTTTTTTTTGCGGTACGTGGGCCTCTCACAGTTGTGGCCTCTCCCGTTACGGAGCACAGGCTCCGGACGCACAGGCTCAGTGGCCATGGCTCACGAGCCCAGCCGCTCCACGGCATGTGGGATCCTCCCAGACCAGGGTGTGAACCTGTGTCTCCTGCATTGGCAGGTGGACTCTCAACCACTGTGCCACCAGGGAAGCCCTAATTCTGGGCTTTTTATTCAGTTCTACTGGTCAATGTGTCTATTTCTGTGGCAGTACCATACTTTCTTTATTACTATGGCTTTGTAGTATAGTTTGAAATCAGGAAGTGTGATATCTCCAGCTTTGTTATTTTTCCTCCAGACTGTTTTGCTACTTATGGTCTTTTATAGTTCCACATAAATTTTAGGAAGTTTCTTCTATTTCTGTGAAAAATGTTTTTAGTATTTTGTTGGGGATTGCACTGAATCTGTACATGGCTTTGGGTAGTATGGCCATTTTAATGATATTAATTCTTCTGATCCATGAACAAATATCTTTCCATTTGTTTGTGTCTTCTTTGATTTATTTCACTGTAGTTTTGTAGTTTTCATTGTACAAATCTTTTACTTCTTCAATCAAGTTTACTCCTAAGTATTTTTTGATGCTATTGTGAATGGGATGGTTTTATTTCCTTCTGATGTTTCATCATTAGTGTAAAGGAATGCAGTTGATTTCTGTATGTTGATTTTGTATCCTGCCACTTTATTAATTAATTCCAACGGGTTTTTTGACTGATTCTATGGGATTTATATATATATATGGGATCATATCATCAGCAAATAATGACAATTTTACTTTTCCTTTCCAATTTGGATGCACTTTATTTCTCTGTTTTGCCTAATTTCTCTAGCTAGGACTTCCACTACTATATTGTATAGGAGAGATGAGAGTGGACGTGCTTACCTTGGTCCTAATCTTAAAGGAAACACTTTCAATTTCTCTCCATTGAGTATAATGTTAGTATATAGTGGGTTTGTCCCATATGTACTTTATTATATTAAAGTATGTTCTTTCTATACCCAGTCTGTTAAGGGTTTTTATCATGAAAGGATGTCAAATGATTTTTCTTCATTTATTGAAACTATCATGTGATTTTTATCTTTCATTTTATTGATGTGATTTATTACATTTATTGATTTGCATAGGTTGAACCATCCTTGCATCCCAGGTATAAGTCCCACTTGGTCAAGGTGTATAATCCTTTTACTGTGTCTTGAATTCTTGAATTTGCTAAGGTTTTGTTGAGAATTTTTGCATCTATATTCATCAGGGATACTGGTCTACAGTTTTCTTGTGGTATCCTTATCTCATTTTGGTATCAAAGTGATGCTGGCCTCATACAGTAATTTGGAAGTGTTCCCTCCTTTTCAATATGTCAGAAGAGTTTGAGGAGGATTGTGTTAATTCTTCTTTAAATGTTTGGTAGAATACTCTAGTGAAGTTGTCTGCTACTGGAGATTTCTGTGTTGGGAGTTTTTGCTTACTGACTCAATCTCTATATTGATTATTAGTCTGTTCAGATTTCCTTTTTCTTCCTGATCTTGGTAGATCGCGTGCTTCTAGAAATATACCAATTTCTTCAGAGTTACGTAATTTGTTGGCATATAATTGTTCATAGCAGTCTCTTCTGATTTTATGTATTTCTGTAGTATCATTTGTAATGTCTCCTCTTTCATGTCTATTTTTATTTGAGTCTTCTCTCTTTTTTCTCAGTTAATCTAGCTAAAGGTTTGTCAATTTTATTTGTCTTTTCAAAGAATCAGCTCTTAGTTTCCATGATCATTTCAATTGCTCTCCTGGTCTCTATTTCATTTATTTCCACACTTATTTTTATTATTTCCTTCCTTCTGGTAACTGTGAGCATAGTTTGTTCTTTTTCTAGCTCTTGAGTTGAAAATTTAGGTTGTTTATTTGAGATCTTTCTAATTTCATAATATATGCATTTATTGCTATAAAATTTTCTCTCAGAACTGCTTTTGCTGCCTCCCACAGTCTTTGATATGTTGTGTTTCCATTTTCCTTTGTTTTGAGAATTTTATTTCACTTTTTATTTCTTCTTTGACCCAATGACTGTTTAGTAGTGTGTTGTTTAGTTTCCACATTACTGTAGATTTTCTCTTTCCTCTTATTGTTGATTTCTAGTTTCATACTATTGTGGTGAGAGAAGATGGTGTAATTTCAACCTTATTAAGTTTGTTAAGGTTTGTTGAGTGGCCTGTCATATGATTTATCCTGGAGAATGGTCCATGTACACTTAATAATGATGTATATTCTGTAGCTGTTGGATTGAGTATTCTGTATGTGTCTATTAAGTCCATTTGTTCTAAAGTGTGTTTCAATTCCTATGTTTCCTTGTTGACTTTCCACCTAGATGATCTTTCTATTGTTGATAGTGGGGTATTGAAGTTCCCTACAATTATTGTATTGTTGTCTATTTCTCCCTTAAGATATGTTATTAATCACTTAATATATTTTGGTGCTTGGGTGTTGGGAGCAGATATATTTAGGATTATTATAGCTTCTTGATGTATTGACCCATTTGTCATTATATAATGACCTTCTTTGTCTCTTGTTACTCTTTTTTTTTAAGTCTATTTTTTCTGATATTAGTATGGCTACCCTCACCTACTTTTCATTTCTGTTTGTTTGAAATATCATCTTCCATCCTTTTACTTTGAGCCTACATGTGTTTTTAGAGTTAAAATTAGTCTCCTTTAGGCAGCATATACCTGGGTTTTGTCTTTTTATCCATCCGGCCACTCTCTGCCTTTTGACTGGTGAGTTCAATCCATTTACATTTAGGGTGATTTTTGATATTTAAGAATTTACTACTGCCATTTTATATTTTGCCTTCTGGTTATTTTGTCTCTTCATTGTTTCTTTTTCCTTTGTTTCTGTCCACCTTTATACGTTGGTGGTGTTCTATGGAGGTTTGCTCAGTCTCTCCTTTTTTTATGATTTGTGTTCTGCTCTAGATTTTTGCTTGCCAGTTACCATGAGGTTTACATAAAACATCTCATAGATAAAATAGTCTTTTTTCTGCTGATAGCAATTTATCTTCATTTGCCTATAAGGTTCCATTCTTTTACTTTTCCCTTTTTATATTTTTATGTCACAAATCATGACTTTTTGTGCTGTGATTTTATTACCAAGTTGTAGCAGCTACAGTTATTTTTAATGTTCTTTTCCTTTAACTTTTAAGCTACAGTTAAGAATTTAATATACTATTCTAAAAAGAAGAGTTACAGTATTCTATTCTATTTACCACCTTAATCAGAGTTTTGTGTGCTTTTGTCTTTTTGTTTCAGCTTAAAGAGCTCCTTTCAACATTTCTTGTAAGGCAGGTCTAGTGGTGAACTCCTTCAGTTTTTGTTCATCTAGGAAAGCCTTAATTTCTCCTTCATATTTGAATGATAACTTTTCTGGATAGAATGTTCTTGGCTAGCAATTTTTATGGTTTAATATTTTGAATATGTCATTCTACTCTCTCCTGGCCTGTAGCGTTTCTGCTGATGAATCTGTTGATAGCCTAATGAGGGTACATTTACAGGTTATTGTCTTTTTTCCCCCAGCTGCTTTTAAAATTCTTCCTTTATTGTTGACTTTTGATAATTTTAATATAATGAGCAGAAATAGAGACACAAATGTAGAGAACAAACTTATGGATACCAAGGGGGAAAGGGGGAGTGGGATGAATTGGGAGATTGGGAGTGACATATATATATCACTATGTATAAAATAGATAACTAATGAGAAACTACTGTATAGCACAGGGAACTCTACTCAGTGCTCTGTGGTGATATAAATGGGAAGGAAATCTAAAAAAGAGGGGATATATGTATACATATAACTGATTTACTTTGCTGTACAGCATAAACTAACACAACGTTGTAAAGCAACTATACTCCAATAAAAATTTTTTAATATATATAATGTGTCTTGGAAAAGATCTTTTTGCAGTGAGATAATAAGGTGTTCTATTAGCTTCATGGCCTTCCATATCCAGTTCCTTCCCAGGTTTGGGAAGTTCTCAGCTATTAGTTTTTAAATACACTCTCTGCTTCCTTATCCCTCTCTTTTACTTCTAAGGAACTCTTTATTCTTGTGCTGGCTTTTCTAATGCAGTCAGTTCTCATAGAGTTTCCTCACTTTTTAAAAATCTTAGTTCTCACTCCTCTTTCACCTAAATTATTTCTATATCTTTTTCCTTGAGCTTTCTAATTCTCTCTTCCATATGATCTGCTGTATTTCCAATGCATTCTTCACCTCATTTATTGAGTACTTCAGCTCCAGAATTTCTGTTCGTTTCTTTTTTAGAATTTCAATCTCTTTAGTAAAGTACTCCTCTGTTTGTTCGTTTTTATTTCTGAGGTCACTGTATTGCCTTTCTGAATTTTCTTTAGTTTGTTGGATTTCTTCATAATAGCTATTTGAAATTCCTTATCATATAGATTACAATATTCCGTGTCTTTGGGTTTGGTTGCTGGAAATTGTCATTTTATTTTTGTGACACTGTATTACTGTGATTTTTCATGGTGTTTGATGAGAAGTGCCTCGCCACTGCATTTGACATAGCAAACACCTTTCTTACTTAGACAAGGCTTTGTTCACTTCAATTATAATAGTTCAACAGATTGATAGTTAGGAGACTTTCTTTTGTTTTCTAGAAAGAGGTGCTATCGCACAAGTTTTTGGCTTTTCTTATTAGAGCTGATTCCTGCTAATGTTGGGAGCTCACACACTTAAAAACAAAAGCAAAGTGTGGTGGCAGAGCAGGGTGAAGTGTGTACTTAACACTTGGGACTTTGGGTATGCCCACAGCTTGGTAGAAGGATCCTCAAGTTGGGGGTCCCAGAAGCCAGTGGGCAGTCCTCTGGCCTTCCAAGGCAGACAACAGGAGACACTTTTCTTCTATTTCCCTTTCCTTTCTTCCCCCTTAGTCACTGCAGTCTCTCCTCAGAGACAGCACCTGGTCCCTGCAGCTGCACACACGTGGCCAAGTAGACCCCCATTCATTTCCTTCATCCTCTGCCCTCCTCTGCCAGAAAAACTGTGCTGTCTCCCTTCTGGACTGGCTACAACCTTCTCTGCCATCACTACCTCTGCCACTGCTGGCTTCGCTGCAACTTCCTTTGCTCTGCCACCTCCTCCATGATCCAATCCACCTACTTTTGGGTGCATAGATAGATGGATCTCTCAGGTGTCCTGGTGTGCTTTGCAGAGGCACTTTTTTTGGTTATGGTTGTCTGATTAGTTGTAAATCAAAGAAGAGAGAAAAAAGGAGTGATTCACACCACCGTGATGATGATTTCACTCCAAATGTCCCTTTTATATGATTAAGAGGGACTGGAATATGGAAAAGATCTCAAGATTAGAAATATGCATATATATCCCAATTGTCCATCTTTAAATATATTAGCATCATTTCTGTGTGACCATATTTTTTTCAAATATAATATGTTAAAAAATGTATATAACTCAGCTTTCATAGCCAGACACCTACTTTAATCATTCTACTTCTGCTTTCTATCTCTGGAACTATTGCTGTTAACTCAGGCTCCAGATATCTCTAAAGATTACCTTTCTCTAATGTCCCATTTCCTATCAGTGATTTTTCCATTTCAATACCTCTTACAACTTCCCATTTCTTTCCATTTCTGTTCAGGCCCTTATCACTTCTCACCTGGATTACTTCAATACAATTATAATTGGTCTCTAGGTTTCAGACACTTCACTTTCCATCTTGCTTACTACTGATCGATTAATCTTTCTACAAGGCCTACAACACAATTTCCATCATGTCATTTCACTGTTCAAAAATCTTCAGGGAGAGAGAACACAGAAAAATGAAAATAGATCATTTGCTTGGGAAGGGATGCAGGGCCAAGTTACTTTTTAATTTTGCTTTTCTTTTTAAATCCTACATTCTTTTTTACAGTGTTGCTTTGTGTGATTTGTATAATAAAATTAATTACCTAGAAGTTAAAATTCTAGTGACCTCTACAATATGCTTCCAACATTTTCTGCACTTCTTATTCCACTGCTCCAGTAAATAAAACTTCTGTTCTCTCTATACTCCCTCCACTTTCAAACCATGAAAATTACATCCTTGAATTTTTTTTAACTTAAATCCCAATCATACATAAATTTCTTTTTTTTTTTTTTTTTTTTTTTTTTTTTGCGGTATGCGGGCTTCTCACTGTTGTGGCCTCTCTCGTTGCGGAGCACAGGCTCCGGACGCGCAGGCTCAGTGGCCAGGGCTCACGGGCCCAGCCGCTCCGCGGCATGTGGGATCTTCCCGGACCGGGGCACGAACCCGTGTCCCCTGCACCGGCAGGTGGACTCTCAACCACTGTGCCACCAGGGAAGCCCTATAAATTTCTTAATATATTCGCTGGAAATAATTCCTTTCTGTATACACAAACCTAATTATTTATGAGAACAAATCATTTGACCCTCATCATTTAAAGTTTTTTGTTCATATTTATGCTTGCATTTTATTTTTTCCTTTCTCCTCTAAGTGAAAAAAAAAAAGCATATCCTTAAGAACAAGAACTCTTCCTCTTCTCTAAAGTAGAGGCCATAGTAACTTGAAAACACACAGGCATTTAATAAATGTGTTGTTTCATTAAATAAATGATCAAATACTTCAAAGGCAACAGGGTATTTTCTCCTGGAGTAACTTTTGATTTTTATTTTAAAATTAAAACCAGAAGCCAGGAAGCAGAAGCCTTTGAAAACTCTTCCAAAAGAGCCAGCATTGCAGTAATTACAATTACAGGTCAGACTCAGGTCTCCAACTTGACCTCAAGATGCAAGGAAAATGAGCAGCACTCTAACTGTCCCTTTTTTGGGCTTTGTTTTCATGAGCATCACTCAGAGATCAATACTAACTTGAATTGCTATCATTGTGGAGCCTGGATAGGAGAAATTTACTGGACCTATCATTAATGCTTTTTTAATGAAATATTAAATTGCTGTAGCACAGAGTGTATGGAGTGAGACAACTTAGCAGTAGCCTAAGGGGAGGGGGAGGCTTGTAAACATATAAATAATTAGAACATCTTTTCTCTTCTCCCTTCTCTTCCAATGAAACAACTAAGCTGGATCAAAGAAAGCAAATGAATATATCTAGCTCCTTGGACAGATTAACTGATATTTTTACTACACATTTAATCCATGTTTCACTGCAGTAAGCAATACAGGCGAAGATCTGATTACTCTATTTATCATTTGATACTCTTTACAAAAGCTGAAAATTACACTCATTCTAAATCTTATGTTAGCTGGCAGTAAACATAGCTCAGAGCTGGCCAAGCGGCTGCTTATAAGATGCTGATAAATTGCCAAAGGATGCAGAATAGCCCTTTCCACCCCAGTTGTCAGCAAAAGAGAGAGGTGTCAATACACCCACCACCTCAGCCACTGGTTTCTGCTTCTGTCAGTTTCTACCCTAGAAGAATCTTAACTGAACTATCATTTATTGAACAGATTTCCACATACTAAACCTGGAGAAGCAGTTTCAGCCCACTGGTGGTATAGCCAGTGATAACCACAGTGACCACTGAATTCTCCTTAAAAATTATTATTTTTTAAAAAGTTGGATCAAATCATGTAGGAAAGTATTTTCTTTTTTTTAACTCAAACGCAATGAATAACAAATACATAAAATACAGAAATTCCTATTTAATTCTCTCTATTCATGCTGACTTTGGAGTAGATTACAAAATCCTAAGAGATTTTTTTAACTCTATTTCTTACCATTGCAACTTATAAGTATGTAAAATAAACTCAGTACATTTTTAAATTCCACCATTATCTTTTGGTTCCAAATAAAATGCTGCTGCCAGTCATAGCTATTTGATGCTATTTGTTGGATGAACAGATGACATCTGTATCTCAGAGCAATCATATTATCTCTTTATATTGTCAATCTCTATTTATTACCCTTCATCCAAATATATCTATAACCAGGATTATTGATTTACACACTGCATAAAAGAATTGTCTTGGTTTGTGGCACCAGTTGATATCTGCAGAGTTTGGGGATCTTTGGGATGATAACTGGCTGATTTTCTGCTTCTGTTTCCCCGAGCTTCCATTTGCTTCAATTCAAACTCTCCCTCAAGATGTCCTGCAATAGTATCATAATCCACTCCTCTAATAGCTTTTGCAATTGTCATCTGTCTACATTGACAGATTGTGCTTTAAACTGATTTTATTCAATGATAGGAACAATATTCTTCTGGAACCTGGAGGCTGATCTTAATAAAGTAGGGTTTTTTTAAACACTGAGGTAACTGTTCTACAGTAGTAGGCTCAGGTCCTATTATCTATTGAAAAGACTAATATGTTGCCAGTGCTTCAGAAAGCTTCAGCTGGATTTACAAATGGAACCATGATTGTGACTGTCATTGTTTTTATGTTTGTTTAATGTCCTGTGTCTTTCTAAAAATAGATTCTACAAACAAAGGAAGATAATAACAAAAACACACATTCATTTCCTATTGGATTGCTAGATGTTACCCTCAAATTTATTACTGATATTCTCAGCATCCAATGCAGAAAGGGAAATGAAATTTATAGTGTTTATAAGCTATATATATATATATATATATATATATATATTTTCTTAAGGGAAACAAGATATCCCTGTCAGTATACTAAGCATATTTCTCCCATGGATCCTTTTAAATGGATTCTTCAACAAACACTTGTTGAACCCTGCAAATGTAAAGTATGTACTCATATGCTTCTCAAAGTTCATGAAGTCTCAAAGTAAATTTCAATTCCATTATTTGTATTGGCATTTTAGGTTTTGCATTCTCTCCTGCATTAATTATGACACTATTTGGCAAGGTGTGCCTATTCTCAGTTTCAGTCCAAACAATGGAACAGACTTTTTCTGTTATTTCACTGCCACATCCCAGGCACCAAATCAGTACCTGGGACATGGCTCATTACCATTTGTTGAATGAATAAATGAAATTTGTGACTTGGAGCAATCATGTAACTTCTTTATATAGTTTATCTCCAGTTGTTATCTTGATCCAAATACTTGATCCAAATAATCCCAGGATTATTTATTCCCAGAAGTCTTTCAATCTTTCTAATTGTCACATAACCAGAAATAGTGGTATATTCCAGATTTCTGTTACTCACAACAAGGAAATAATTTACAGTGCTTTCTTTTGTTTTATATTTCCTTATCCTTCAATGTTCTGCAAAATAGTAGGCCCTTGGGTTCCAAGTTTAAAAGAATGTATGGGTAAATAAGTCAAACAAATTCAAATCTACGTAATCTGAAAAAATATGTAACATCTATGCTACGTTTATAACAATTTGTTACAAAACACATTTAAACAATTTTAAACCAATAACTATAATGCAGATTCTAGACAAGTGATGGAATTTCTTAACAACTTCAATCTTGCTGAGTATATCAGTAAGAATTCAGCAATCCTGAAGTCGCTCTACATTTATAGCTCCTGAAATGTAGAGATTACAAATTTCCAGATGCTAGAATTACCTTGAGATTTAACCCTGTGTCCAGTCAATGAAATATTGCAATACCTAATTTGTTTTCTCTTCCATCAGAAAAGCTGTAAGATTCTACTCTGCTTAAGCAGGGCTTTCCTACTCAAACTCTAGAGGAAAAAGAAAATCTTTAAATTTCAAGTGCAAATATAGAAATGGGGCTGCAATTTAGTTTATACTATTCATCCATAATGTTTCTTAACCCATTCAACAAACCCATTTCAAACCCTAATCAATTTTAGATCTGTACTGCAGCAAAAATCTTCTATCTAAATCTAACCCTTATCCTTCTTTCTCTCCTACTCCAATTGATTAAGCTCAGTTCAATCCAGCTAAGGAATATCAATTATTAAGATCTGATGGGTTGGGGATTTACCAGAGTGGATCTTGCTGGACACAGTATTGCTTCCACAGTGACTCTGACTTAACATTCCTTAGTGTTCCTATCTCAAAAAACTCATTACTGGTGAAGGCTAAAAAATAATTCTCATACTCCAGCTCCAGATTTCCTATCTGGATAGCTTTATTGAACTTATTTATCAAAAACAAAAAACAAACAAACAAAAGAAAAAAAACGTCTGGTTGCCAGTTGGCAGCCATACATTTCAAATAGCAGCTCAAATGACTACAATTTAATCTATTTTATGACTCATCATTCAACTGTCCTTACTCATCATATTTCATTTTGTAAAATGCTGTGCATGCTTCCTAGACATGTATTAGAGTAATTATAAATGAGTTAAACATTATCAATCCAAGACTGTAACTGGCTACTATCTGCTGCTGCTTAGTGACTTAATTATGTTAGACAGACTAAATTGTTTTAAATGAACCTTCACAAAGGTCCTTAATAAAATAAAACAGTGATTTTATTTTGTGCTATCTACTTTCTGCCAGAAGGTTCTCTAGGGGCTTCTGCAGTTTTCTTTTCTTTCCTATTAGCTAGAAAGCACAATCTAGTAAGCCTGTGAACCTTGCAGGAGCTTACACAGAAAATATTTCTCACTCCGAAAAGCACTATGGTAAGATTTGGGGCTGCAGCGTAAGCAGCAAGATTTAGTGGTTTTCTCTTAAGGGACCTGGTTCCTGAAGTGACTTAGAATGCCTTAGGAAAGAAAGAAAGGAAGAAGTTTCATATCGATAGTATATGGAGGGGATAACTTTATATAAAATTTTGAGTAGAGTGGATATTTGAAACAGTGAGGAAATTTCCAAAGTAGAATTTAAAATGTCAGCAGATTCATAGAGGAACTGCCTCTGACAGCAGGCTGTAAAAGATTAAATTTTAAAATGAGGGGTTACATTGTTTCTTCAGTTTGCTTTGTGCAATACCAGAAGTTCACGAATGAGGGTAGGCAATTCGTCTATTATTTCTAAAACAGAGTGTATCTGCTGTGACTTCACTCAGAAGGAGGCCCCTCACACGTGAGAGGTGCGATGAGAGGTTGAATGTGCACAAAGTATTTCTCATTCCCACAGCAGTTTTGACAGGCAGGTCAAATACGTGAAAAAGGATAATGGGATAATAAAGTTACTACACTTCTGAGCAAGACGTGCAGTGTAGCAGTCAAAGTGGGGGTCTTTGTGGGAAAGTTGCAGATGAAAGTGGTTCTCTGTGGGAAAGAACTGCTTGGGACAGTGGAAGCTTTCTAGACTAGTTGTTGCTATTCTTAGTCTTCCCTCAGTATGAAACCTAGGCTCAGCAGAGGCAGGCTGTTGTATAGAATTATTTATTTTCCTTCCTCTGCACATTCCCAACAAGAAAACACCACATGCACGCCAACAACATAGAACTCTCATATTTAAGAACTCTTCTATTTTTGACATTCCTTACTTATCAAATACCAAATCACATTGGGATTTTCCAGATGTTTTAGTCCTTTTGTTTCTGAGTATCATCCCCCTTGTATAGAGCACAATGAGGCTGACTGCAAAAACTGGAAATAACAGTATGAATTCCATTTATTGTCATTGAAATTTTCTGTCACTGTGATGCATACCTTAGCTTCTAGCAGGTAGAGCTCTATCAAAAATATATCTCTAGTTCTATTTTGAGCTTTACAAATTTTAATTAGTCAATATTGATGAATACAAAGAGTATGTTAAATCTTAAAAAGCATTTAAATATTAGCCAAATAAGTAGCTTCAGTGAAAGCGCAAAATTTCATATGTTTTACTAGAGAAAGAAAAAAACAAACAAACATGGTTTATTCCACACAGGTGAAGTAGAAACACACAGATCAGGAAGTAAACAGCTTCTTTCCAGCCAATTGGGAAAAGCATTAACAAAGAGCTCACCAAACTTTAAACACTGTTAGCACTCAGAAGCCTAGTAGGGATTCATAATTAGGCCCTTGGGGGAAACATAAGAAAGAAATATAAAGTTGAGACAGTATAAAGGAAAGTCAGTTTTCAGAAACTGTATTGTCAGAAAGAAACAAGAACTAGTTTGGTTTTAAAATATGAACTCTCCAGGAGTCAACCCTGATGCAGTATCTTTGAACACCCCAATATAAAACACAGTGGATCTTGAAAAAAACAAAAAACTCTTACCACTTCAAAAACTAGGACTGACAATCAATTTACAGCAGTAATCTGAAAAAAAATTTACACCAAGACGTGATAAACTGGACCAGGAAGCAATCATTATATTTGCCAGAAATTGGGCAAAGTTGCTAGCCAGAATCAATGTTAGAAGTATGTTTTCTTGACTACTCCAATTTTTCCTGGGCAGATAAGTGCAAAATCTGCAAACAATAAAACTGGTCACCTCTTTCATTTCTTCTAAGCAACTGGAAAACTGGTCACCCACCTCCTCTATAATTACTTTTGTCTTATATTTCTACATCCATTCTGAGATGGATTCTCTTAGAAAAGAGTGGTAAGAAGTATGAGGAGGGGGATGGAGGTCGCATAGGCCATTCTGTTAAAGAATAGATCCTGGGCTTCCCTGGTGGCGCAGTGGTTGAGAGTCCGCCTGCTTATGCAGGAGACACGGGTTCGTGCCCCGGTCCGGGAAGATCCCACATGCCGAGGAGCGGCTAGGCCCGTGAGCCATAGCCATGGCCGCTGAGCCTGCGCATCCGGAGCCTCTGCTCTGCAACGGGAGAGGCCACAACAGTGAGAGGCCCGCATACCGCAAAAAAAAAAAAGAAAAAAAAGAATAGATCCCAAACAGAAAACTTTTAAATAGAATGACAAAGGAGTGGAAGCTAGAAAGCTCAGTGCCATCAGGACATTTTACAGATTATAGTTTTTCATGCACTGTTCCTCATGTAAGTGTCATAAAGCCAGTCAAAAGAGAGATATGATAGTACATGAGTCTAATATAACTATACTAGATGAATGCGTTCTTAGGTTGGACTAAGAGCGGTGAACATTAATGTGTGTTCCTGATATTTTTCTGCCAAAGAAGTGGATTCAAGTCTGCCCCAGGTGAACTGAAAACCGGCATTCTGACTTTTGGCAAATATTTGGTCTGAGAGCCCTTTCTTTCTTTGACAATGAAAGATAAAAAAAAGATAAAAATAATAATAATTCCACTCTCCTGAATAAACACTGAAAGATAAGGTGAATTTTAGGGCTTTCAAAGTTCTGTTTGTGATTATCAAAATGTGTAGACCTGAGATGCAAAAATAAAGCGTCAGGTATGGGAAATTCCTCACATTGAATATTCCTGACCTGTCTTCCATTGGAAAAGAGAAGCAAAAGCAATACAAACACATAGGTGTCAGAAACTCTGTTTAGACCTAAAATATCTCGTGAAGCTAAGATATCGCTGTACATGTCAATATCAACCAGCCAGAAGATTCTGGTTTATTAAATATCTATACCTAAAGATTTTTTAAAAGTTGAGCCACTTGTAAGTACAACTCCACTAACTTAATAGGTTTTTAAGAAAAAAAAAAAAAACCAATGAAAATTAGGGCCTCTTACCCTACTACCTGCACCCCTGCATCCCCTGATACACACATGCACACTTTCCCCACATACTCCCCACAAACATACACATACATACTTCCCAAACATCTACAGTAAAGAAAGAACCAGGAGTGGCCTAATCATGTTTTAGGGTAAAAGTGCTAGGGAGGTGGGGTGGGAGGGTGAGGATCATATTATAAAGTATCATAAGCCTAATTACAGCCTCTTTCTTCCGGGATTGCTTTATACCCATTGTATTTAGATGATTCTCTGAGAAAATCACATTCTACTGGTTATATAAAAATTAGGAAGATGAGAAACTAAGACACAGTACAGGATAACTGATTAACAATATATATCTCAAGAAAAAGAATAGTTGAACAATGAAAATATTTCACTCTGATGTTAAGAGGAAGAAAATAAAGATTGAGTGATGTTTGACACTTCTATTTTTTTACGTTTACTAAATAACTGTGCTTCCACAGACATTTCTTTTTCTTTTTAAAGTTTTCAAATATTTAAACTGATGGATTTATAAAGATAAAAATGCAGAGAACTAAAAGAGGCCAACTGAAAAAAGCCCAGGAGCCATTTGCCCATTGTTTGCCATGTCGTTTGCCAATAAATTCCTTAGTCTATTCTTCACATTTTTCATTTGTTAAAATATTTAACAACATAAATATTTTTATATATCCAAATCTGGTGATCTTTCCTTCAAAGATTTCACCTTTATTGTCAAGCTTCGATTATGCTATCACAGTCAATGATCTTATATTAATTCATCCAGTTATTAAACAATGTGGATGAATTAAAAAATAAGTAGCAACCCTTGGAAAATGCTATGGAACCAACATATGCTACTGAAAATTGCTAAATAAGGGGAAAATCAAGCATTTATCTGCCTTTTCTTTTTTTAATTTAGTTTTTATTTTATATTGGGTTATAGTTGATTTGCAATGTTGTGCTAGTTTCAGGTGTACAGCAAAGTGGTTCAGTTATACATATACATATATCCATTCTTTTTCAGATTCTTTTCCCACATAGGTTATTACAGAATGCTGAGTTGAGTTCCCTGTGCTATACAGTAGGTCCTTGTTGATTACCTATTTTTGAACCTAGAGACTATCATACTAAGTAAAGTAAGTCAGACAGAGAAAGACAAATATCATATGACATCACTTATATGTGGACTCTAAAAAGATGATACAAATGAAATTATTTACAAAACAGAAACAGACTCACAGTCTTCAAAAACAAATTTATCATTACCAAAGGGGAAAGGCAGAGAGGGAGGGATAAATTGGCAGTTTTGGGATTAACATATCTGCCTTTTCTATAAAACTCTACCTCAAAGTAACCAAATTGCTGCTAAGGAAAAATTTCTTTCATGAAAGGTTTATGGAATTTGAATATTACCATTTTGCAAGTCTTAATGAAATAATTGATGTAAGCAATGGTGATCAATGGGTGGTAACAACAACAAAAAAATATATTTTGTACTTCCACTAGAATCACACCATGCTATCTATGAAGTAGTCTTGACAAAAAAATAGAACCTGAATCTGATCCAGCCTCTATCTTTAACTAAGAATTTACAAGAAATACACAGTTAAGAGGAATGTGTTTAATGGAAACTATACAGCAAAAAAAATGACCTAAGTTGTTCAACAATTCAGGTGCAAGGAAAAATGAGAGAGAGAAATTAAAGCAGATCAATGAGATAAATTCGAGTACATATATATGGACCTTATTTATCCCTGATTTTTAAAAATGCAGTATTAAAAATAGTAGCAGCTGAGGAAATGTGATTGGATATTTAATAACATTTACAGTTATAGTCGGTTCATTACACTAAATTTTTTCTACATTTATATATACTTAGAATTTTCTACAATAAAATAATTAAGAAAACAAGCTAGTTCCTATGCCATTGAAACTGTTAGATAGATGGATGCACTTTTGAGTGAAAAGCATTCGAATTTGTTTTGTAAAGCTAGCAAAATTTGAACCAAAATCAGAAAACAGTCTGACCATCAAATTACTAATGTGCTTTTCCCCACCTCTCACTCTTCACCAATAGTCTAACTGTTTCCAAGACCATTCTAGGCAGGGAGAACAGACAGTTCAAAGATTCTGAGGCAGGAATAAGTCTGCCCGATTAGGGAACAGCAAGAAGACCAGTGTGTCCAAAGCAGATTGTCCAAAAGGGAAAGTGATCAGAGATGAGGTCTGAGAGGAGACACAGGCCAGAACTTGAAGGATGCCTTGGACAGGAGCAGAGTTTTCACTGAAGTATAATGGAAAGCCACTGGAGAGCTTGAGCGTGGGAGTGACACGATTTTTATTTTAAGAGTGCTTAGGCTGTTAGGTGAAAAACTGATCAGAAGGGAACAAAAGGGGTAGAAGAAGGGACAACAGTTTCAAGGGTTCTTTATTAACCCAGATTAGAGCTGATGATGACTTGGCGTAGCATGGTAGCCGGGGGTGGGGGGTGGTGCAGAAAATTTTGGATTCAGGATACGTTTCGAAGAAACTGCCTTGACCAAGATGATGAACTGATCTAGAACGTGAGAGTAAGAAAAGAGTCAAGAATGATTTTAAGATTTTTATCCTGAACAACCGAGTGGATGAAGATGCCATTTCATGAGCATTCAGAGTCAGTGAGATCATGTGTATAAGGAGACTACGAGTTCAGTTTCCAATGTATCTTAGATAGCCAATGCAAATGAAAAGCAGGCCATTTCTGGACTGTTAGTGAAGAAGCCTGGACCAGAGATATAAATCTGGGAAACATGGAATGTATTGTATCACATTAAAGAGTTTGAAAATTTGATGAGCTGTGGGAGACTATGGAAGAATTTTAAGCAGAGAGGAGATATGCCAACAATTCTAATTCTGACAACTCTGCCTCCTAGCCTGTTGGTTTCTGGAGTGTGGGGAATGAGCAGCCTACACTAGGATTCGAAGATTCCATATCCTCCTTGTATAATTAGTTAATACAAGTAGGTTTTGAAATAATAAATAAAAGAAGACCTAAATCAATGGAGTATTGTTTATTCATAAGAATTAATATCATAAAGATGATAGTTTTACACGAAATATTCGTAAACTCAATGCAACTCTCATAAAAATCCCAACAGTAATTTTCATAGAAATCAACGATTTTGACATAAAATTCATCAAGAGTAAAAAAAAAACAGACCATTTTGAATAATATTTAGGGAGCACTCCACTGATATCAAAAATTATATAAAATTATGACAATCAAAAGTTCAAAGAGGGATAACTATATCAAGAAACATAATACAGAGCTTAGAAATGAACCCACATATATCTATGAGGCTTGTCAAATCACTAGGTAAAGTAGAGACTATTCAATAAATTTTGCTAAACCAGTTGGGAGGTCTATTAGCTAATAATTGCAGGATGGTCATTATGTAACAAGTATTGTTGTAGATATTTTACACCTATTATTTAATCTCTTCAGTAATTTATGAGGTAAAGACTATTATTAACCCCATTTCATTGAAGAGGAAACTACAGCACAGAGATATCAGGTTACTTGGACAAGGACACACTGCTAATAAGTGGCAGAGTTACCATATCTATACAGTAAAGGATAAAATTAAATCCCTACCTCACAGGAAAGAAAAATAAAATTTACATGGATTAAAGATCTAAAAATGAAGAGCACTTCCATATATTTTAGAAGGAAATATTTTGTTTAACAAAGGATTTTTGAACAAAGATAAAAAAGGCACTGATTATAAAGGAAAAAGACAGATACATTTGATGTCATTAAATATAAAAGCTTCTATTCACCAAAATCAAATAAATGTACCAAACACACCGTTAAAAAGTAAAAAGGCAACCAGATTGGGAGAGGATATTTATAATCAAGGCTGATCTTCAGCTAGTACGCACTGGGAAAGTCATAGCTATATTTAAAATAATTCAGCACCAGTTATGATTATTAGCAGCTGCTCTGAGCTCCCCTAAGACCCCTTCCCAGCCCTTCCAGGAGCTCCCAGACACCTGCATGATCCAGCAGAGAGCCTCAAGTCACTCTTAGCAAACTGCTGCTAATTATTTTGATTATCACCCTTGCTTGTAACTCATGTGACCAATAAAGGGAATGGAAAGATATAGAGGGTAACCATATCAATGATATTATTTCAAAAAACAAAAAATATTGGTATGAAGCCAAAGTCAAAACATTAACATGGGGTACACAGATGTTTACTATGTTAGTTTTTGTATGTTTGAAGTATTTATAATTAAAAAGAAAGATTTAACAATGAATGAGAATGATGTATTATATATCAAAAATAATGAATATTTCTAGTTTTTGACCCTATGGTCTCATTACCAAGGGTCAACCCCCAAAAAGTAACACAAGTCAAAGTCAATTATTAACCTGAATTTTCCTACAAGCTAAAGCCCTGCTGTTCCAGAAAAAGACTCCTATCTTACTTCATCCATTACCTTAAGGGGTATCACCAACTTTTCCCTGCACAAACCCTTTCACTCCTTGATCCATAAGTGCATTTATATACCCTTGGTTTTGTGCCTGGCACACGTTCTCTGCCAACTCCTATAGACTTAATATTTGGGACTGTGCCTTGCTTCCGGAGACTACCTCATCAATTTCTTGTATATGCTGCTATCAGCCAGCACCGTGCCACCTCCTCTGTGCAGTGTAGACATTAAGCCTGATGTCCTGCCTTTCACTAACTTTGGCCTAAAGGGTGAAGTCAGGCAATTGTTTTTGTAGTTTTCTACTGCCACTTCCAAACTGTAGTGGCATAAAAAACAACCACTTCATTTATCTATAACTATAGCTTATCAATTTGCTTTGTGCTTAACTAAGTGGTTTTTCTGCTGTCTGCAGCAGGGTCACTCATGCAGCTGCACCAATCTGTTGGATCTACTGTACCTGGATGATCTAAAAGGCCCTCACCCACATGTCTTTAGTCTGTTGTTGGCTGTTGGCTAGGCCACATGTCTCCAGGAGACTAGCCTGGACGTCTGCACATAGCGGTAGCTTTTAAAGAGAACAAGCCCCAATGTGCAAGCATTTTTCAAGCCCCTGCTTGCATCACATTTACTGATATTCCATTTGCCAAGTAAGTCACATGGCCAAACTCAGAGTCCCTCATGAAGGGGAAATTAAGCAAGGGCATAAACACAGGAAGGTATGTGTCACTAAAGGTGATTACTTTAATATCTGCTGCAATTATATTACCTATACCAATCAGAGAATTCAGACTAAATACAATCATATGACAATTGTTAAGTAAATTATTAAATATTCACTTTACAAAATATTATACAGCCTTTAATAATACAGTTATAAATCTATGGAGCAACAGAAAAAATTACTGAGTTTAAGCATCTAAATAATATTTCAAATCTATGAGCATAATTATGAAAATCCATATGAAAATAAGAATGGAAGAGAAAAATGATAATTGCTATATTAGTATAATTTATTTTTAAATTCCAAATATTCTGAGACACTGTTATATAGATTTTGTTATGAAAGTAAATTTTAAAAATGTGATAGTAGACCTTGGCATAGTATCCTATCAAATTCCAGATTACAGAATTTATTCTTATTTGTAGGTTTGGTCAAGTCAGGGATGTTTTAAATTTGCACATGTGAATCAGATATATTAATCTTTTAAAAGACAGTTGATCATGGTTTTGTATAATTTCTCTCCTTTTTCTGCTTTACTGTGCTAGTTAACAACACGAAGGTAACATGATGGATAAAGACAAAAGTGGGTAAGTGGGTAAATATAAATAAGTCTTTGATTTTCGCATGTATCACCTTTCATTTTATGGGAAGTTTCCAGTTAAGATCACCACAAATTTGAGTAGATCACCAAAATTATCAAACAGAACCTTCGGCTCTTTCAAAACTCTCACTCATTTGCAGAAATATCTGAAGTAACTTAAATGTCAGCGTATCTAAATACTTGAAATATAGTCATGATTTTACCTGCAATTTAGATTGATATTCTATTTTAATTTAATTCTTATGTAATGAATAAGATGGTGGAGTTAAGTATTAAAAACCTTAAGCTACAAAAAATAGTTTCCATTTGGCCCTGCTTTTGTGTTTTTAACTAAGCATGTCACAGATATTTTTTGTTCCAAATTATCTTGGTACTTTTAACTGTTTGATTTAATGTTAGAAAACTAACAACTGGCTTTTTGGCATCATGTGTTAAATCCTAGAGATGTGACAGTTATATATAAACTTTAAAGAATTATGCCATTCTTCATTATGAATAATTCTTTTTATGGAATCTCACTTTTGAGGTCTAAACTGGTTTCTAAAATTTAAATTTGAATTACTCCAGTGAGGTTTTATCCCTAACTTTAGCAAATGCTATTTTGGTAACAGACCATAAAACATAGCTTTCAACTCCTCTGAAATCAGTATTCACATTCAACTGGAGCAGAAACAGTTTTTTTGGTTTTGGGGTCCTTTAAATTTTTTTTAAACAACAGTGCCCTTAACTATTCAGTACTCAATTTTGTGACATATGCACAGCTTCCTAATTCATCTAACACAAAAAGAAAGCCAACATGTTAAAATCACACTGCTCAGGACTTTGAAGGGACACAAGCAGGTTACTTCTTTCTAGACAAAAAGGAATCTTAGCACAATAGCCTGACATTGCTCACTGCCTGCTGACCCACAAGTTATTCGCATGTGAGGAACCAATTGGCCAAGAGAAACTAACGACACATACTGACTGATGTGTTAAATATCACGTGTTCTGAGAGATTTGTTGCCAGCTATAGCACTTCTTTTGAAACTTGTGATGCCAGAGGATGTTAAAATTTCTTATACAAATAGGACGTTTACAAATGACAAGTTAAGCACTGAAAAAAAGAGTTGCATTATAAATGTAATAGCCAACTTTCATTTACATGTTCCAATGGAAAAATTAAGGAATGCATGCACAGATGTTTTAAATTAGCAGAACATTTAAATATCAATCATATTTAACTTTGAAGTTCATGAATTAATATATTTGTACGAAATATCTATATGGATCAAATGGACATCTATATCCACTGAGAAGGCTAATGAAAGCATGATTTTATATTCTGAAAACACATATCCAATGACAGAGGGGAAGGTGGTCCAGACACCATCTGTTCCTTGGCAGGAGGCTGGCAACTTGCATCTAAAGTTTGCTGCAGAGATAATTTAAAGTTAACCCTACATACGGGATTTATTACCCCAAACTTAGGTATGTGGAAATAAAAATGCAACCTATTTTAAATGGCATTTTTATATAGATATATAGATACATATATATTTATATTTATATCCTTATTTGTTTTGTTGGCCCATAGTAAATTAGGTAGAGATGCCAGAACTCCCTTATAGAGTATTGGTGACAGGAGCAGAGAGGTGGGCATGCTAGAATAAATTCATACATATCACCAGAGAGCCCACCAGTTGACTATATTTCCTTTGAAATCCCAAAGGATGCTTTAATAAAACAATAAGAAATGAGTTAGTAAGGGGCATGGGCATGGGTAAGAAGCTCAATTGTGACTGTCCTTTGCAGACAGTGGTGGACAGTAGGTGGACAGTAGGGAACTACTATGATGTAACTGAACTAATTACTATGATTGGTAATGACAGGATTCTGAAATAGAAAGGGTCTTTAGGAGACAGGTAACCATCAGAGGCAAATGGCCATAATTACCATGGCTGCTCTGCCCATTTGCAAAGGCCAGATGTGCCAGGAAATTTACCACCAGAAGCACCCTCAACAATGACTATTGGGAATTGGTTATAAATGTCTAATCATCCCCACCACTCAGGTGAGATATTCTTCTTTTAAAAAAAAAACAAAAAGGTTTTATTGAAATGTAATTCATGTACTTACTTAATATAGAGAGATATAATTTACTGTTTAAAGTGTACAATTTAAAATGTACAATTCAGTGATTTTCTTGTAAGATGTGTCTATTGGCAACAATTCCTCTCAGTTTTTGTTCATCTCCAAATGCCTTTATTTTGTCTTCATTTTTGCAAGATAGCTTTGCTGAATATAGGATTCTTGGTAGACAGGGTTTTTTTTCCCTCTGAGTGCTTTGAATACATTATGCCACTGCCTGCTGGCCTCTACTGATTCTGAGGGGCGAAACCTGTTAATCTAATCTAAAGGGCTATTCTTGTAAGTGACAACTTGGGTTTTTTTCTTGCTGCTTTCAAGATTTTTTGCCTTTGGCTTTCAGCATTTTTACTATGATGTACCTGTTATGGATGTTTTGTGGCTTGTCTTATTTGGAATTCATTGAGATTCCTGGATGTGTAGACTATTGTTTTTAAATAAATTTGGGAAGTTTTAAGTCATTATTTCTTTGAAAATTTTCTGCTCCTTTCTCTCTCCTTTCTTTCTTGTACTCCAATTACCTGTGCATTTAATACTATCCCACATTTCTCTGAGGCTCTGTTCATTTTTCTTCATTCTTTTTAATCTCCGTCCTTTGGACTTGCATAATCTCTATCAATCTGTCTTCAAGTTCAATAATCTTTCTTCTGCCAGTTAAAATCTCCTTTGAGCCCCTCTAGTAAATTTTTCATTTCAGTTATTGTACTTTTCAACTCTAGAATTCCCATTTGGTTCTTTTTTTAGAATTTCAATCAATTGCTATTCCCTATTTAACAAAACATTGTCATCACATTTTCTTTTATTTTCTTTAATCATGGTCTCCTTTATTTTTCTGATCATATTCATAATGACGACTTTGAAGGCTCTGAGTTAAATATGACATCTGATCACAGGCAGTTTTAGTTGCCTGCTGTTTTCTGGTATACGGTCATTACTTTCCTGTTTCATTGCACGTCTCAGAAATTTTGCTGCAAACTGGACATTATAGATATTATATTATAGCAAGAGTGGAAGATGGTCACCCCTCTTTGGGGCTTGTTATTTGCTTGCTAATTTGCTTAAAGATTGGATTATTTTAGTTAAGTGCATATTACCCCTAGAGTGTTAAGCCTCTGATGTTGCTACTCAGAAGGTACAGCTTTGGATATGTCCACAGTTATACTGAGATGATGGTGGTTTTTGCAGGGCTCTCTCTGATTGTCCCTTTCCCTGAGAACATAAAGCTGCTAAATTCCACTAATTTCTAGCTGAGTGCTCTATTGTTTTCAACAATGCAGTGTGGCATAAATTGCCCCACAAATTAAAATAAACAATTTTGGGCTCCTTTGAAAGGATTAATTCCTGAGGTCAGTGTTTGAGATTTGTTTTGATCCCAAGTGGGCTCCAGCCAGCTGTCTCTTTCTTAGGTGTTCTTGGGCAAACTAACTGGCCCAAAGTTTAGCCTGTATTTCCAATGAATCTACCAATCTCCTCCAAATTGTCTTTCACAACTACTTCTACTATTTTTGAGAGCACACCAAGCGTTGAACTTTTCCATCAAAGGTCACAAATGAAGTCAGTTCCTTTGGGAAGAGATTAGGAGCTACCAGTTTTATAGCCTGCTTCTCTCCCCAGGAAGATTCTCTGAACCATGACCCTGGAGCTGGCCACAGGGACATTCACACATATCTCTGTGAGTGACACCCTCCATGTTAGGAGCTGACTCCCTAGTTGGTGTGAACCAGGGTGGGGTGGGAGGGTGCGGGAAGTAGCCTCGCATCTTCTCAGATTGCCTCTCCCAACATGGAGATTTATGAGCAAGGGCAATTGAGGCCCCAGTATTCTCAGTCACTCCACACGCAAGGTACAGTCTCTGTCCTATGAGTGGGGGTGGACCGAAAAAGGGAGCGCCCCCTGCCCCAGCTCTACTAATCCAGAACTTAGATACAACAGATAACTGAGGCAGGATAAGACATCCTTCCTCTCTTGGGAGGCGGGGGGAGAGAGAGCACTGCATTCTTGACTGCAACAGTCAAGTTTCCACCTCACTGAGTAGGGTAGGGAGAGGGAGAAAGTAGGTCTCAGTTCAAATACCACTTACTCTCCCTGTTCCTTCCAAACTTTAGTAGATTTTCTCGAATAAACGTTTCTTCATTTTCTGCATGCCCTTGGGACCATGTCCAGAGACTTAAAATGGTTGGAATTTTTTATCATTTTCACCAGTTTCACTGGAGAGTGATACCACAAAATTGCTCACATTATCACACTGACGTACCTCCTTTAGGTAGGATAATCCTGAGGCATGTGTTTTCCACCATTTCCTGATCAAGGTCTGGTTGCATACAGGGGTAGCAGACTTAAATGCTACCCTTTCTTGGCTGCTTTCCCTACGCTGTATCACTTCTCATTCTTCTACTG
Source organism: Delphinapterus leucas (assembly GCF_059928025.1). Taxonomy (NCBI): domain Eukaryota; kingdom Metazoa; phylum Chordata; class Mammalia; order Artiodactyla; family Monodontidae; genus Delphinapterus; species Delphinapterus leucas. Next base: position 47,821,970 of record NC_143136.1, on the reverse strand, counting down.
GTGTTCCTTGAAAGTTTTAAATAAACTTCTCACTATTGAATCTTTATCTTATGTTTGGATAACGCTAAACTGAAATCTCAAGGATGATGCTTACTTTTCTGGCTTCTGCAATTGAACATTTAAATATACAGGGATTGGGGAGGGGGAAGAGTGAGCTGTGACAAAGCAAGAGAGGCATGGACATATATACACTACCAAACATAAGGTAGATAGCTAGTGGGAAGCAGCCGCATAGCACAGGGAGATCAGCTCGGTGCTTTGTGACTGCCTGGAGGGGTGGGATAGGGAGGGTGGGAGGGAGGGAGACGCAAGAGATGTGGGAACATATGTGTATGTATAACTGATTCACTTTGTTATAAAGCAGAAACTAACACACCATTGTAAAGCAATTATGCCCCAATAAAGATGTTTAAAAAATAAATAAATAAATAAATAAATATACAGGGATTGTGGAATAATGGATAGGATACAATGTATGAGAATACAGAAAGGGGATGGGATCCAGGGTATACGTGCAAAGATTTGATTTAGCTAAGAGAAGAGACACTTCCTCTACTAAAGCCGGATAGCAAGAGAAAAAAGGGAAGAATGAATGCAAATGTATGCACATGTTTGTGTTTGGTAGTAAGAATCGCACTACTGAGATGATTTTCCAAAAGAGTGTTTATACTACTAAAAGTCCTTTACTTCACAGAATGCTTAAACACCTTAGAGATATGCTTGCTTGCTAAAATATACAAACACTGATCCTAAGGCTTCTTCTTCAAACTTCCTTTGGATGTCACTGCCAAAGTTTGCCAGGCACTTCTCTGAATTATTGCATCCAAGTCTGATGTAATACGGTTGTCTAATTCATTCTTTCAATATCTTAACAGGCTCAATCAGATTATGATCAAGTCTTTTAGAACCGGGAACTATTTCTCCTCCTTGGGGAGCCCTTCTAGCTCTGCACTGAATCTTTAGCATTGATTTTAAAGTTTAACTCTAAGGGCTAATTTACTTATAATTCTCGTGTGCAGTTTCTCCCTGTAGATGCTAAGTACTCACTAAAGACATGATGAAAAATGACACAAAGTCCTGGAGAGGTTTAGAAAAGGGAGAGCGCATTCAGTTAAAGATGGATCAAAAAAAGACGATATACAGAAGATAGATTTGTATTTTGAAATGGACCTTGAATAATGGGCAAAGAAAAAATAGTTAAAGGAGTATTTTATGTAAAAAGAATGAAGAAAGCATGAAGAACAAAATATGATTGAAGAATTACAAAAAGTTTAGGAAGATAGATGTCATAAAGTTTAAAGAGAAAAGTCAGAGTTAGTTTGGAACATATTATAGAAGGCCTTGGAAGAGGATGTACTTAATTTGGTAGACAATGAAGGATTACAGAAAAAAATAACTTAGTAATTTGTCTGACTTGAGCTACGCTTTAACAAATGCTATCCAAAATCATGTAGTTCTGTCTCCATTCTTAGTAATATCATTGTGGCTACGAGCTGCCAAGTTAAGCATGGGGTCTTTCATTACAATCATCTTGGAATCCATGTATCCTTTTTACTTCATAATACCTGAAAACTAATTATGATACTGGACAGTACGTTTCCAGATACTATCATCTTTCCTGTATTGTTCCAACATAATGCTTATTCAGTCTGAAAGCACACCTGCCTACCTTATGTGAAGAGCTTTTCCTCCTCTTGCTATTCACTTGCCCGTTTGGAACTCTGGTATTATTTTTAGGCTTGTATGAGAATCCTTGTACAGCTGCTTTAAAAAAATACCTATGCCTAATGGAGAGACCATATTCTCAAACTTCATTATCAGAGATATTACCACCAAATTTGACTTGAAATATAGGATGCAGGTGTCCACAAATGTAACTTTCCAAGTTATAATAAAAGTTTTGCTTTTATCTTACTGCTGCCTCTCTATGAGAAATTCATTTATGCAGTTTTTATACAGTTGATCCTCACAATAATTTGGTGAAACAGGCAGGCCAATATATGTATTAGGGATAAGGTACAGCCCTTCTCAAGTACTATAATTTTGGATGTAAAGTCTGGGATACATATCCATGTGAAACTGTACAAAGCACTCTGTACTTAGTCTTCTTAGCATCTATCATAGTTTGTAATTCAATACTTATTTTGTTGTTGCTCCCAGACACATCTCCGCATGATGATACAACTACATGAAAATCTTCACCCAGAAGCATTACTGAGTATTGAGAGTAATACTACTGATACACAGCAAAATTGGTAAAAAGAAATCTGTGTGTTGCGACTACCCCCCTAAAAATTCGCTCAACAATGCAACTTCTCTAATGGCTTTTCTCATTCTTCCCTGCCTAGAACAGTCTGAATTCTACCTCCAACTAATTAGCTATCCTTCTCCTATCTTACCTTGATTATCCTGCAACCTCTTTATTACATATAGAAATCTAGTCTTCTGACAGCACAAATAAAACATCTTCTAAGAAGGATACACCCTAGGAAAATGGGAAAACTTATAAACTCTGCGATAATTTTTAGCTTATAACCTTTCCTACTTACTCAGCCCCCATCTTTCTTAGATCTTCTTTACATAAGTGAAGGAATGAATGAATGTTTGACAAAGGGAACTGGCAATGACTTTTTGGTTCAGTGAGAATATGCCAAGAAAGAAGAATGAGAATAATTAGAATGAAATATTTGTGCTACTTCATCATTTTCAAATTCTGTCCTTTCTTTTAGAGGTCTAAGGAATTATAAGTCCAGCATCTTCATTTAATTTTTCTTTAGTAGAGAGCTAACAAGAGCGTAACTGTGACATGTTATTTAATTACTTTCTGATTTGATGTGTCATTTTAATTAATTTGGGGTTAAGTTCTTTTACTGTAAGATAAAATGGTAAGGGTTCATGCTATCCCTTTAGTTTTCCCATTACTCTGGGGAGGAGACGGGAGAGTACTAAAGCTTTTAATATCAAATTTACAAGCTGATGAAAATTTAAGTTTAGCACAGACTTTGTGCTATTCATGTAAGACACACTAGCTGAAGAATATTTAGGCATCAAATATATTCATAGACTTTCTCAGAGATTTTTTATCTTGACAAAATAATACTGTTTCTTGGGAAGCCACTGCAAGACTACCTTTGAGTCAGTTTCATGGTTATTTTTAAAAAGCCATCAGTACTTATCCTTTACTGAAATACTCTCTATTTAAATGAGCAGATGCTCTCTGACTCAATATCAAAATGAGTACTGCTTATGCTAAGATTATCAGGTGGCTAAACTTTTCTATTTACCCACTACCATTTGTTAACACTTTCTTCTCCCCCAGCCAGGTGTCCAGTCACTGTTTCAGATTACTTCATACACCAAGCCTCGGAATTTAGCCCTGCAAACCGTCACCAACTGGGTTTCCTTAGCCCTTTCTCCTCTCTGGATCACTTGAGAACACTTCCCCATTTATAAAAAGAACTGCTGCCCAATTGTTTAGGGTTTCAGCTCTTTATGCATAAATCCCCAGTAAGATACTCATAGATTTTTCTCTCCAAAATAATTTCTTATGAATTCCAAGCTCCAGGAGATAATGAAGAATTCTGGCTCATATTCATCCTCATTTTATAAGATACATTTATTTTTGCCATGAATCCATAAACTTAGGTCACTAATTATTCTAAACTAGAGGTTAGCAATTTTTTTCTAAAAGAGCCAGCTAATAAATATTTTTGGCATTATAAGCCACATGGTCTCTGTCATAATTACTCAACTCTACCACTACTTAACTCTGCCGCTGTAGTAAAAGCAGCCATAGAGAATCCATAAGTGAATGAGTGTGGCTGTATAACAATAACTATTTTTAAAAACTGGTGGTGTACAAGCTTTGACCCATGGAAAATAGTTTGCTAACCCCTGTTCTAAACTTACTATTAACACACAAGAATGTAGACTGGCATAGGGGAAAGAGTGTGGTTACGGAAATCAAACCAACATGTGTTCAAATCCTGGCTCTGGCAATATATACAATTTGGGGTCAGTCATAATACTCCTTTGAGTCTGTTTTATCATATATTAAAAGGAGATAATGCTTCCCACCTTGTGATGTTCTGTGAATATTAAATGAGATAAAGAATGTATGTAAAAAAAGTCTAAAGAGAAAATTTTATAATAATAAAAATTATAAAAATGACATTTCTAGTTTTGTGGATTATAACCATTATTATTTCCACTTCTATTAAACTTGCCTCAGACTCAGTTCCATGCCTGACCTAGGATGGTTTGCACTTATATAAACCAGATACTTTTAAGCTATGCTACTGGGCAAAACACAATAAAAAGGAGATTTAACTGTCTGAGCAAGGATCATCAATCAGTAATTTGAACATTACAAAAAAGTTTCATTGAGTAACCTATCAAAGCCTTTATTCGGCAGACTTGTGGGTTATTAACCCAGACTTGTGGGTTATTACAGTTTTCATCTTGAAAACCCATCTTAATTAGTAAGATAGATGATATCTAATATAATTTTGCTACATTTCTATGATATAATTATTCATTGAGATGATCTCCACAGTGAAAATATTTAAATTATTTGTAAGTTATGTTTGATTTACATATACTTATAATAATTTTTAAGTCTGTATTTGGTCATTCTGACTAAATATGAATATCATAGTCTTATCATATTGTCATTTTCAAATTTCCACTAGAAAGTAACAGAAGCTGTTAATGAAATCTATCCTGTATATTAGCACCTAAGCCAAATAGGATGATTTTAAAAAGTTGCTTACATAAAGTTTTATGCAAACATATAATTTACATCGCTTTCAAGGAATGCTTTTTTTCAGATAAAGTATAACAATTCCATATTAAAGAAACTGTATACATGTGTAGAAGATAAGACATAAGAATACGGGGAAATATTTATAAGGGTTATGTAAGCCAAAACTTTTTTACTATTATGTTCAGGATGTTGAGAGATAATTCATGGCATTTCTACATTTCTAGTATCAGCTTTTGCTCCAGACTATGTTTTCAAGGAGTTTGTACAGCAAACAGCCTTGGATGATAGAGATAGTGTCTCCCTCCAGGGAAGAGGGCAGATTTATTTCTTGACCATTATAATAAAGACAATGTCTCCCTCTGGGATAGAGGCTGAGCAGGTTTGCTAACAGTGCCTTATAAAATTGGGAGTTTCCTAAGCCCTGGGCGTTCCTCACCTCTGACACAAACCCACTGTGTATACAGCATCTACTTGGATCCACTTCTGCAATTCCTACTGCAATTCCCAATTCCTGTGGGACTTGGCAGGGTCAAGGGAAATAATGTGAACTTAAAGCTCATTGCAGGCTGCTGTGGCATGAACGATAAAGTTCGTTGTCTCTGATCCAGGAGTATTGTGTCTTCTACTAACATCTATGAAACTGTAGCAAGCTAACTTGTTAGTTTGAAATCAGGGCAAAATCCGAGAGCCTTTAATGTTTTTCATATTGGGCACATCACAATCTTTCCTTTTTGCATTGTCATTTTTTATCAAATCCTCTATATTGTGAGTATTATATTGTTCGGTGCTATGTTTTGATATTCCTGTAAAAGCTTTGTATTTGTTAGTTATCCAGTTAAGTCACTTGAAATCTGTTGTATCTGGCTATCTTTTAAGTATTTTTAGATTGGTTCTAGAGCAGCTTTTAGCCTAATACTAATTTATACCCCCCCCAACCCCACCCTGACCACCACCACAAAGGTAATACCCTTCAGGAGACTCCACCAAATACACATTACAAGATCTTCTTTTCTGGCTGGTAGCAACTTTACTTCCAGTCCTGTGTGAACTCTGGCAATTGTTCAAACTACTGCTTACCACTGGTTTTTTAGCTGGCCTCTGTGGTCTCCTCTAAAGCATGTGCAGATTATACTAATAGTATACAGAAAAAGACTAAGGAGGATCCCTCCACATATCTCCAGAACCTCTCTGTTCAGATACCATATTTCCTGTCCTCTGCCCATAAAGTCTAACCACTTTCACATCCCCAAATTCCATTCTGTCTCTTCAATTCAAGGAGACCACCAGGCTGTTTTTGTTTCCTGCTCTGTGACCTGGAAACTGTTTGCAGGTAATATGAAATTGGGACAGTTGTAAGGCTCATTTCAACAAGAAAACGTCTTATTTTCTTTCTGTCAGGGACCATGGTCTTGTGCTGTTTGTTGTCCAATTTTTAAAAATCATTTTTTTGTAAATTTTGTTCAGTTTTCTAGTTGCTTATTTGCAGTGGGAGACTATATTGAGTCCCTGTTACACTATTATTGCTTACAGTGGAAGTACATTTGCATTTCTAATGTTTGCAAAATGGAAATAGCTTTAGAGATTAAAAAATTGAATTATATGTAAAAATCATAAATACCTGAAGACATTCTGAGGAAAAAGAGACCAATCTATGATTTTTTCCTACATATTAAGTGTCATTAAAATGGTACACGCTTTGTGGATGAATAGAGTTAATTATAGTATCAATAATATAAATAATAGTAACAAAGCCACATTATTTTATTACTAATTTTCTTATCATTATCATTATCTCCTAATAATTTCTGAGTAACTATTATGAGCGATACTTTTATTATGCGTAGTGTCACATTCAAAGATGTGTCTCAGTTCATTACATTCAAAGTTCTACAAACTAGAACTTCAAATCTAGTCATGGAAACAAGAAAACTAAGACAACTTCTATCTGCTATTCATTATCTGTGTGTGTTTATGAAAATCACGTAACTTATCCAAGGTCAAATTTCTTCATCAATAAATGAAAAGTTTAACTAGATCATATTTAAAGTCATTCTTATCTCAGAAGAGTTATGGTTCACTTAGAAACTATTTAAAAAGCTTTATCTGTGTGCTCACTTCTATGTCAGGGAGAATTAGAAAAAAATGTCTCAAATACATACCCTAAAAAGGTCCCCAAAATAACTGCATTTTTATGTAAACGACAGGGTCAACCACAAAACTGTGAAGTACTAAAATATGCACTACTAATAATCAGTGTAACAATATTAATTGGTATGAGTTGGGATTCTTATTATTATGGCTTCCCAGATAACCAGAAGATAGACCTAAGAGAATATAACTTTCTTATTATACTCTAGGCATAATTTGGGCGTGACAAAAGACAGAAATTCCTCTCTCTGAGCATAGTCTCAATAAGTAACACACTTTGTAACATTTTTAAGTGCAATAGTTTGAGACTAGTATTCTAAATACAATACTTTGAGATTAAAAAACTGTTAGAAGGGCGAATTCCACTCAAGATGGCAGGGATTTCATGCTTTAAAGCATTTACTTCTCTACTATAAAAACAAAACAATGATAGGCAAAATATAAAAAGAGAAAAACTGTCCTGCTGGGCTCAAATACAAGACATATGTTTTTGAGAGCCAGAAACAAAACAATGCTTAACTGGCTAATGGGACCAAAGCAGCAGGTGTGCTACCCTGTGGATCCAGAGATAGGAAATGTCTCAAGTTTGGCTCTGGTGTGCTAATGAACATCAATATTTACTCCGAGAGGGACATGGATTGGAGCCAGGCTCATGACCTGATGCCAGGAGGTGGGTAGGTTTAGAATTGGGCCAGCATACTCTATAAAGAAGGCTAATCCAAACTGCTTCCAATCTGCTGAATGTAACTATGACAGACAGGAAACTATAGGCAAAAAAGACAAAACTAAACCACATGACTAGGAACAGACCTAAAAACACTCCCTGACCCAGATGATAAGATCAGGCTCTGAACCAGTTGCCAGAGTGCTGGATTAAGGCAACCACAAAACTAATTCCAGAAAAAAAAAAAAGGAAAAACTCAATGCTAAGGAAGGCAGCAAACATCAATATCAAAATAGGTGTACACTCCAGGAGAAATTTAACTTCATAGAACAATATGGCAAACTTTAACATAAAGATTTTAAATACTCAGAGATAAATGGAAGCTTATAAACTATGAAAGGAAACAAATTCTGAAATAAAACAGGAAGAAATGAAACAAGAACTATGGAAAAAGAGAAGTGTTATAGTTGAAAAGTATAATCACTGAAATGAAAAGCCCAATTTAAAAATAAAAAGAGACAGGACAAACAAAGAAACAATCTTCGAAGTGAAAACAAAATTGAAGAAATCACTCAAAATACACCATAGAGAGACAAAGAAATAAATGTCATAAAAGTAATTAAGAAATAAATGGATATCTAATAGGTGTTACAGAAAAAAGTGTTACAAAAGGAGTGATGGGTAATAGTTGAGAATTTTTCACAAAGGTGAATGTGATTAACAGATAAAAAATATATTCTCAGTATTAAGCAGAATAAATAAATAAATACAAATCCATAGCTGGTCACATTATATATAGTGAAATTGCAGGTCATTAAGAATATAGAACAAATCATATAAAATGCCAGAGGGAAAAGATAGATTATTTTTTACAAACTTAGGAATCAGTAAAACAGATGCTAAGTTTTAAAAACTTAGCATCTGTTATGGGGATGTCACTATTCAAAACAAACAAACAAACAAACTTAGCATCTGTTATACTAGCAAGCAATATAAACAGATGGCTTCATCTGTTATAAGAAGCCATAAATCTGTAAAATAATATCTTCAAATTGCCAAGAGAAAAACCTGTGTGAAATTTTATACACAGATAATATATCATTTAAAAGCAGGAACAAAATAATGACAGCAATAGACTTTCAGGAAAAGAATGATTAAACATTAGATTCTGCTGTTCAGACAAGGGACCTCAGAAAATGTACTGGAATAAAGTTTTTATATCAATAGCAACAAAACCTTCTTAAAGTCTTTGCTTAGTGTCACCTACTCAAAGTGGCCTAACTTGATAAATACCAAATTGAAACTAGGGGAGATGATGGGAAAAGGTATTGGAAAATGTTTATTGGGGGTTTTAACCATGTTTGTAATGTTCTATTTCTTTTTAAAAAGTTTAAAAGAACCAAAACCAAGAAAAAAAAAATGTTTTAACCAAACAAGAAGTCAGTGAAATGAAAACATTAGTAGGTTCTGATATAGATGGGTGTAAATACGTGATGGTTTATTATTCTCTTTTCTTTCTTGTACACTTTTCAAAATATCTTACTCTGCAAAAAAATGACAGTAGGAAAAGTATAAAATCAAGAGTTGGTATTTTCCAACACATTATTGAAATATTAGTGGTCAGTATTTGTACAGTGATCTGTAAAGAAGGTTTTCAGGGTGGTAAATGTTTTATGTTCTAATTTCTGCATCAAACAATAGCACATACCAAACCGAACCCTCCACCAAGGCCAATCCTTATTTCACTCTGTGTAATATTAGTCTCTGTCTGTCTGTCTAGGAAACAGATATGGCTTCTCAAACCTTGAGTTTTTGTAGTGATTTCCAAAGAGTGTTGACAAATTAAGGCTGCCATCCACCAGCCATCAGAGAATTAAGAATGATGCAGTGAGCAAGCAACGAGTGTGAGTACCTCTATGCCTTTACATGGCTCCAGGTAACAATCCTTTAGTCTTTGGCACAGGTGAGAGACTTGAGTATAGTCATAGAAAAATGATAAGCTAAACAGTGACATTAGGATGGAGGATTCTTTGGGAGCAGTGTGAAGAAGACAGCTAAGCAGTAAGGCAGATTCATTTGATGGAAAGCCTTGAATTTCATCTTGAGGACTTTAGACTTGTAAATTTATTTGGGTAAATTAAGCTTACTATATGCATGCATAATATTGTTAAACAGCAAAGCTGAGGTAAATACAGCCATGATAGGATATTTAACGGCAACTCTAGAAGTATACTCTAGGGCTGTGAAAATAATAAGAAAAATAAAATAGTAGTTAACTGGTGAAATGAGTAAATGTTTTACATTAAGTGAGTTTTCTAATTAAAAATCTTATTTCTTGATTGAAGATAGATGGGGAGAAATAAAAGGATACAAATAATTTCATTTTTAAATCCATCCCCAGTACAATGAGATCCCTGTGTGTTTCCTAGCTATGCAGGGAATTTATTGGATAAGGGAGGAATGAGAGGGGAGAGATGACTAGCTTAAAAATTTCCTAGTTACTCTGCCTCTAAGTCATCCTTCTTGTGAATTTCTTTAGAGGACAGATCATTTTGCCATCCCACAAGGACTAGTTTTATTCCAAATAAGGAAAATCGTCTATTTCAAAAAAAAAATGATGATATTGTAACAAAGTTTAAAAATTGCATATTAGGCAAAAATATGCAAAAATTGCATATTTAAACCAATGGTGCACTCTTCGAGTATTTTTAAAAATGCTAAAAACTAATGCCATCTAATAAGAATTTTATAATAATGTATCTCCCAAGAATATGCCCAGCTAGTTCCATAGTAAATATAACTAGGAAATAGGTACTTACTCAGGTGTTTCTCTGTGAAGCAAGATAACTAATCTTCAGTATTTAGCATTTAGATTAGCGATGCCCAATAGAACTTTCTGTGATGATGGAGATGTTCATTCTGAACTGTCCAATATTGTATCCACTAGCCACTAGTGACTACTGTGCATGTAAAATATGGCTAGCGTGACCGAGGAACTGAATGTTTCATTTTATTTCATTTAAATAATTAAAATGTAAATAGTTACATGTTGCTAGAGGCTAGTGTATTGGACAGCATAGACCTAGACAATTAGTATCCAATTCAACTTTGACTACAGTCAAAGATGAACGAAGACAAATGAAAAACATAAAAAGTAGTTGGTAGAAGTTAATTCCTATTCTAAAGACATGGAGAACTACACTGTCCATACCTTTTCAGGTCTTCTCATATGCTGACCTAATGACCATTCACCAAATTTATATGGACTATCCCCATTAGCAGTCAAAACTGTATCTGTGAAACCTATACAATCAATGAACTGAAAATCTTTTCTTCCATCACACCCCTTGCAAAAGTTAAAAAGTGAATCTAGTCCCAGTAATGTGAAGAACCCAATGAAGACTCATAAAGCCATGTGTTTTACTGTGGTAATTCCCACATGTTACCATGAAAGGGCAATGACTCAGAAAACCAAGTCCTCTGGTGGAGTGTGGCCTTGCACTTAGAGGAGGGCTATTCGGGCCAGAATTAAAATTCATATGGTAATGAGAGCTCAAACGCTCACTTCTCCCATTCCCATTACATGCTGTTCTCATTTCTAAAACATTTTCTTCACAACTTTCTTTTCCCCTGGAAATAATTTCTTTGCTGGAGCCAAATTTCTAATTTCTCTGCATGTTTAACACATTACTCCATTTCAAAGTACTTTGAGAGAGTGACAAGTTAAAGGCTAGAAATCAAGAGCAAAGTAGAAAATCCAAATTAAACAATCTGTTTAAGCCCAGTAGGTTTATATATCTTTCTTTCAAAGCTTTGTGGACTGTTTCATTTGAATAAAAAAGCTCTTCAAATACCCACAAACCTTGCCCAGACACTATTGCAATATCTGGATAGAAATAACTCTCATAACAAATCTGTGGACAAATTACTGCAATAAGTAGATTAAATATCAAATTAAATATTATGGTTTTATATCAGTTTTAATTGCTTATTGTTATCTCCATGAATCACATGAATTTTAAATTAGAAGGTAAATATTTGCTCTTTGGTGTATTATTCTAACTGGAAAAAGAAAAAGCCCTCATATTTATTTTTTTAGTTTTATAAACAGGCACGCCTCAAGCATTGCCTCATATTATTAGAGGTCATGGGAAAATAATATCAATGACAAACAAAAAAAACCAGTGTAAGTGACTTTTACATAAGATTTAGTTTCAACCCAAATATTTGCCCCTTTAATTCAACCCGTGCTCTCAATTCTTTTATGCAAACAGTTTTCATTTGACTCCCTATAGCAAATCCAGAATTTGAAAATAATCAGATAGAACACTGTGCAACTTAAGGTCCTGACAACAAGTACAGAAATGTTGTTTTGTGCTTGAGGAGACTGTGCACAGACCATCTGCGTGTTGGTGAATGCCATGAAGCCTGTCAAAGCAGACATGCATGAAGAAAAAGACAGTGAAGGGGAAGACGTTCTCCCAGCCACTGGAACAGGGATCTAGGAAACCACAACATCCATGCTGGCCATTATTCAGATTAATAATTAGGCCCATGTGTTATATTTTAGGTCCACCTATTAAACCCAAACCCCAGAGAAGAATGCCATTGGGAGTTTTTATTATGAAGTCACTGTGTACTTCATGCAGCTTGAATTAAGAGGATAATTGAACAGAATCTCAGGTTGCATTTGCATTGCATTGTGTGACACAGTGGATATAACATGGAAAAGGCAACTTATGCTCTTTTACCAAAGAGTCTGCAATGTGATGGGTCCATGCTACTTAGGAACTTATTCCCAAAGCAGCACAGGATTTCTCCTTGCCTGCTTACTCATAGAATAAAACTACTTATGCTTAGTAATGCCCCAAACACCCAGATTTTGACACTTAAGTAAAAAGCAAAACAGTGAGTAAGACAGATTCACATAGCGTATACATATAAAATTGGAGAAGCCCTAACTCGCCCCTCCCCCCCAAAAAATAGTAAAAATTCTGAATTTCCAATCACATCTGTCCCCAAGGGTATCAAATAAGAGACTCTGGACTTGTACTAACTATGCAGGCCTTATAGTGAATTATTCCTGGAACTGGATATGAATAAAGGGAATAAATTATGCACAAGTTACCTAAGTGAGGAATCTGCTGCTAAAGAATGGCTTTTAAATGTGAGAGTCACACTTTCATTCCAGAGGGCAATCAATATATTTTTGAGAGAATTATATTTCACATGTCCTGAAATTATGTATTTGAAAGTTATTCACCAGAGCCTATAACTAGAAATAATTCTTCTAAGGAAAATGGATCCCTACTCGTAACATGCTGGGATAGACCTGTTAGAGTTAGCGCACCATCATAAGAGCACGTCATCCTTACAAGATGCATATTTGGTTTGTACACATTAACTTATCTTTAAATAATAACCCAGGATATTGACTCTTATAGTATTCATCCTTGAATTCAACCATGAATTGAACACAACTGAGTGTTTGCAACAGACTATTGGAGAACCTGATATTTAAGAGGAAGAGCCCGATTTAATAAATAGTTTGGCAGTAGGGCTGGAAAAACTCAATAAATTATGTTTTACAAGTAGACAGAATACACACAGATATTGTAACTACTGTAAATCACTGTACTTCAGGTCAAGGTACTGAACATATTTATACAAATGCACTGAATGTTTAATGAATACTGATTTGTGACACAATTTGGGAGGTGAAGTTAGGAAAGAATATTATTGTGGGGAGATTACAGCAGATTCAATGATAGGAGTTTATCACATTGTAATCTCTTCCTAGGCACATAGAAAAACCATATTTCCCCACTTCTCACCCCTGGAAGGTTGAGCCAGAGACAGTTCTGGCCAATGGGATGTGATGGTGGATGTAAAGTAAGCCACTTCAAGACCTGGTGATTAAAAACCTCCTGAACAATCTTACAACTCCTCTTATCCTGCTATGTTGACTTTGGAGGTCATGTGTTCCAGGTGGCCTGGCTGCAAGATAGAGAAGGGCCAACCAAACTTTATTAGACTTCACGGGAGTGAGATACAAATCTCTGTTTTACAAAGGCATCAGGGTTTGATCTTTCTTTTTTTTTTTCCTGCAGCATAAGCAAGCCTATTCTACATAACTCAGAGAATTTCTCAAAATGCCTTAGAATGTTTTTAACACCCTCGCAAGCCTCTACTGCAACAGTGATACTTTGGCTTCACTTATGAGCAACTTACGAATTTCCAGGCTTTCTCATGTATATGTTAATGGCTCCCCATTTAATTTCTTGGGTACAAGGTAGTTATGTAAAGAATCTTATCATGGCCTTTGAGAGTTTACCTAATACCGTATAAACAAATGACCAGGTTGAAATAATAATTCCTACTGGTTGACCAAAAGTGCTTTAAGAAGGAATTTTGGAGAACTAGCCAAGGAATTTTCCAGTTGCTCAAATTGCCCCTCCAGAGAAAAACAACAGAAGTAATAGCTGCTAAGTGGATTTGCATGCCAATGCCCACCTAAACCACTTTATTTATACTTTACTGAGGACATAAAAGTCACAGATATAACTAGACTTATCACGATGATCATTCTGTAGTGTATAGAAATACTGAATCACTACTTGTGATTCAGGAACAAAAATAGGGTTGTAGGTCAGTTAGACTTCAAACACAAACAGATAAACTCATAGAAAAAAAGATCAGGTTTGTGGTTACCAGAATTGGGGTTAGGAGAGTGGGGAATTGGATGAAGGTAGTAAAAGGTACAAACTTCCAGTTACAAGTAAATAAGTACTAGGGATGTAGTATGCAACATGACAAATACAATGAACACTGCTGGATGTTACATATGAAAGTTGTTAAGAGAGAAAATCCTAAGAGTTCTCATCACAAGAAAAATTTTTTTTCTTTTACTTTGTATCTTTATGAGATGATGAATGTTCACTAAACTTATTGTGTACTTATTTCATGATGTATATAAGTCAAATCATTATGCTATGCACCTTAAACTTATAACAGTGCTGTATGTCAATTATATCTCAATAAAACTGGAAGGAAAAAACTCTTATCAAAAAAGTCATAGTTTTATTCATAACAAAAAAGTTAAATATGAACATTTTTACGCTGTTTGTAAATATCGTTTGCTCATTTTTATCACAAAGCTGATCATGTCCAAGAATCACGAGATAATCTCAAATTAGCTGTTTTTTACTTCTACCATAATTATGTCATAGGACCTTCACCATATAGAATCCATAGTGCATATGTACCAGTGCCATTGCCATGTAAATCATTTTCAAAGGCATTAAGTATGATTTAAAACTATGAAATTATTGGAAGCAAGTTCTCAAGAAATATCTAACATATATACATAGTTCTTTTCAGCTACAACCGAAAGATGAAAAGGGGTCACACGCTATTTAAATAACTACTATAGTAACTCCGCAGCAGCCTCAGATAAGCTTCTCTGCTCATTAAAGGGTTACATTAGCTAAGGGAGGTGATATGTTATATATGCTAGATGGTTTTGTTGTATATAATAATGGGTTTTGTTTCTTTTAGTTCCTGTAGTTGACCATCAGAAGTACCTAGGATAGGATAAGCTCAGAGGTGCTCACTTTTTAACTTGCTTCTCATCTGCTTAATATTACCTGACTCAATTCATTCATGAGAAAGGCTCTGAGAGAGCATTTTAAAATTATGTTAATAGAGTAGTGTACTTGCATGCAACAATCTCTGTCCATAATTCACTGTGCAAATTTAGAAAAGTCACCTATTCTACCTATTCAGTTACCTTGGGGATAAAATGGTTTATTTCAAACCTAAAATTTCTGACTATAGATTTTTGAGTAACTATTTTCTATTTTGTTAGGAGTAAAAAGGAAAGGGTTTCATCTCCAGCATGAAACAATTAAGATAAAATTTACTGGAAAATAGTGATTGGAATTGAGAAGCAGATTGTAAATGAAACTGAAATCTCATTTCTTGGATGATTTTTAAAGAAGCAGGAAACTCCTGTCTCTAGAATTGTTTAGGTGTGACCTTGCTAAAGTGAGAAGAATATTCAAGGTATGTTTCCATTCTGATTTCATAATTCCAACAAGCAACTTGATCGTTTTTCCTTTGCATGAACTGAATTTTAAAATCAACTGAGCCCCATTAGTACTAAACTGGAAGCTTTGAGCTTAGCCTTGGTTTTTTATACCAATTGCCCTGTAACATGACAAAGACATTCCCCAAAGCCATTCCCCTCTCCCTTTGGTTCTCATTATCTTTACCTTATCTTTACCTTTAAAGTTAAGGAGGTTGACCAAGATGGCCTCAAATTTTCCCTCAGCTTGACTAAACTTTAGACAGCCTTCCTCCTGACTCTAAACTCCTTGACCTGCCTCCAACCTCTGCCCTTATGTGCCCAGATGACCTAACCACAGGAGTCCCCTCTTCCCTCTTCTTAGAGCACTTATTATAGGAAACATGCAATTGTAAATTATTTCTCAGTCCTTTGAGAAGTAAATCTTTAAAAACCCTCTTGCCAGTTTACAGCCCAGAAATGTCTTTCTCAAGGACCTGGAAGACATCTCTTTGAAAAGGAATCATCAAGGAAGACAGTGTCTCTATCTCCCAGTCTCTGTGGAAGGGGAGGATCCTAATTCCAGGGGTGACTTATTCAAGATGTGAAACTACCTCTTATCATGAAGATATGAAAGTTTACTTTTCCGTTGGGTAAAGCCAATTAGCAAACATTAAAATTCTCCTACCTTTTGTTTCAGTGTATTTGAATTTAGAATACATGCTGGTCCCTCTCTCCTCTACTAAAACAGCCTTGAATAAACTCATCCTTGCCTGTTTAACAACATCCAATGCAGTTTTTGCTTTAACAGGTTTACTAGACAGTTTCCAGGGCCCTTTTGCCAATTTTGAAATTTCATATTTCTATGTAAAAGACCTTTTTGTTTGAGTTGAAATCAAAGCAAGTAGTACCTATTTTACAGAATATAAAAAAGATGTGACAGGGCTTCAAACTTAGCAAAATTATAGGTTATCTGCCTACCTATATTCACAAGCACTCACCAGAAGACTAGACAATCTCCCCCACTGATCTAATATTCTTCTAAATCCACTCCCAACATTTTGTAACACTACTACATCCCTTTGAGATGAAAGCCAAAGTTTTGCTATCATCACTGGAACTATTTTTTTCTTCTATTATACTGTCTAATTTCAGAATCATTAATAGAGTTTGAATTCACAAATGTGAGCAATTTAAATTTATATAAAAATATAGCTCACAACCTAAGAATATAGTGAGGTAAGTAAATCAGCTGCTTTCCTATACTCATGGAAGAACAATTTTTCTTTAGTTAAGAAGAATTACAGTTGACTGCCATATAATTCATTGTATTTCCCTCCTTCAAAATTCACTGCTATGAGCCTGGCAGACAGTAGTATTGGTTAACATTGAACTCTCATTGTATTACTCACAAAGTATTCATTAAATATTAGAGATCTCTCCTTCCCTTTATACACAAATAGTGTGCACAGTAGCCGGATCAAAAGGTATGTTTGTCAATCTTCCAAACATAATTTAAATAGATATATTTTTGCCCTCTTGTTAAATAAACCTGTCAATTTTACCTAGAAGGATTATAAACAATGAAAGATGATTTTAATAAAAATTAAAATCTAGGGCTTCCCTGGTGGCGCAGTGGTTGAGAGTCCGCCTGCCGATGCAGGGGACACGGGTTCGTGCCCCAGTCTGGGAAGATCTCACATGCCGCAGAGTGGCTGGGCCCGTGAGCCATGACCGCTGAGCCTGCGCGTCCGGTGCCTGTGCTCCACAATGGGAGAGGCCGCAACAGTGAGAGGCCCACGTACCAAAAAAAAAAAAAAAATTAAAATCTTTCTGTCCCCATAAGTCCCTAATTTTTTCTCCACAATTATGTAATACAAAATAAATACATGGTGTTATGGGCTGAATTACACGCCCCCATCCCCACCACATTTATTTGTTGAAGTCCCAACCCCTAGTATGTAAGAATGTAACCATATTTAGAAATAGGTCTTTAAAGAGATGATCAAGCTAAAATGAGGCCATTAGGGTGAGGCCCTAATCCATATGACTGATGTCCTTATAAGAGATACACCGGGGATGTATAAACAGAGAAAGAGTCTTATGAGGACACAGTAAGAAGGCAATCATCTGCGAGCCAAAGAGAGAGGTTTACAGAGAAACCAAACCTGCCAACACCTTCGTTTTGGACTTCCAGCTCCCAGAAATGTGAGAAAATAAATTTCTGTTGTTTAAGAAAAAAAAAAAAAAAAAAAATTCACTGCTATGACCCTATCAAGACTGTCTCAATTTTTAATATTACCACCATCATATATTGTAAATATTTACTGAACTAATATATGAGTGAATAGATGAATAAGTGGGAAATTTTGTGGTCATTTTCTATTATGATATATCTTTCTGTGGTAATATATGCCAATATATTCTTAGTAAGTACACATTTTGCATTTTGTTTAGATTGTTATAGAGATGGTAGTTCATTATTTTTCATACTGCTGTGATCTAATGTTTTGATGATATACCTGTCTTAAGTTCCATAGTCATCATATAATCTTATACATTTTTACATTAAAATATTCAAATCTAGAATAATATTAAACCTACAATCCTTAAAAGTAAACAAACAAAAAGAAATCCTGCATGAAAACATCAAATAGCAAATCTTCCCGATCATTAATCACTTCATACTTTTAATATTATTTAACAACAAGTTTTACCTCACAAGGAGTGATATCCCTGAACAAGAAATCATTTTGGTGATTCCTAACAAGGAACCCTGCAGTTTTGTTCAGTGGTTATTCAGAGATTCGAAACTGCACTACATAACTTTGTGACAGTGTAATATATGATTCACGACAGAAAACACAATACAGAGAGATTTCAGGAAACTTAATTGACTAGAACTGCAGGTGACTTACTCCAGTGTTTATCACAGTCCCCCAAAAGGCAGAGTCTTCTGCTGCCTGAATACTCACAATGCAGTAATGTAACTGTTGTAAGCTGTGTGCTGGGCGCCAAATAATCGGAAGCCCTGCTTGAAGAGTACCTAGGCAAACATCAAGATCCTCCTAAGCCTGCCTTGGCTCCCTCATCTGTCTGGAACAGTTAGCATAGCAACCAAGGCAGGAATGATACGAGGGAGTGTGTCACGGGGAATAGAAGGCACTCTTGGTGCTCTCAGAGTTTACTCCTTCCAGCAAGCAGAAAAAGAAAGGAGCAGGCATTCTGTTGATTAGGAGGAAAGGAATCCTCATGTACTTAAAAGAGCTCCAAAGCAACTTACCAAGAAATTTTAAATATTCAAATTACATCAAAATGGCAACTGCTTTTTCCCCCCTAAACTTTGTTTGTTCACCTAAATCACAATCTGAAAGCAAAACGTGGAATAAAGATCTGATCCTGGCAACAAACAGAAATGGGAATTCAAGAAAATGAATACATGAGATGAACAGTGGAAAAGTCATACTAAGTTGTTTACACCCTCATCTACAGGCTTTTGTTACTGGATTATTTCATTACTTTAATGGAAAATGATTTAATGAATGTGCAAAGACTCTGAATCTGTGGCCTTACAAACTGAAGTACTTTTCTATTACTATGAATTAACAGAAAGAAAAACTTTTCCTCAACCATTTGGAATCCTAAAGCAAGCCTCAGTTTATTTGCTGCTACAAGTCACTTAGAAAGTTTGCTGGCACAACTGATCATGAACTGCTTCATAAAGTTTACTGCATGTGTGAGCATATCTTTTTTACCTCACCAGATTAAGGTGAAAGCAGTTTGATTCCTCATACGCCAGATGAGCAAAAATTTGAGTAGCCTCTGTTTAAATGTTTTAACTCGCCATAAATTACCTTAGATTGAGTGGCTTGAGGAAGGGGTTTCCTATGACTTCAACCTTGCTGTCTGCTTTCCCAACAAATGCTGCTGTTTCTTATTGCCAGAGGGGCTGTGATGTCTCTCCCACCATCCTAGGCTCCTGTATTAGGGATATAACCTTTTCCCTAAGGCATTTTGCCAGGGCTCTATATTTCTCAAAACATCCTTGATACTCAAGGAAAATACTGAAAAGGTAACTTGAGGATATTAAACTCTAAAATACTACACTTAATTGCCACTACACAACATGGTGGACTAATCTCCATTTCTCACCCTGATCTTGTGCCATAACTTGAAAGTAAGATTCCACTGAACTAAGATTCCACTGAACATTAGAAATATCACAGGGCTAACTCCAGGTGGCCATGGAGGTAAGACATGGAATGGGTAGTGTGAGTGGGGAAGACCCTGGGCAAAAAAGCTATTTCATTCATTTATTTTATGCACTGAACTTTTGAATACTAATTTTAAATATGGTGTTCTACATTTTCAAAAATAGTTTGAAACATGTTCTGGGGTACATAGGAAAAAACATTAAATGAATTATTGACACCAGCCTTATTGACAATTTTGCTATAAACTGTACTTTCACTATCCAAATGTCATCACAATATCCACTTAATTGCAACCCTGAATAACTTATCAGGATCTCTAGCAAATCTTAAAAAATGGAGTTCATATTAACAAAGAGAATTCCATAATTACATGAGATTGTTTCTCATGTTAAGTTTTAAATAAGCTAAGGACATGCTGCTGCAATTATTTTTGTACATAAATGAAAGAACACTTATTGATATGTTATTAATGAAATATTTCTCTTGGAATAAAAACAATGGTACAGTAAAGCAAACAACCATTAAATAAAAGCAAAAAAAAGAAAGTCTCAAGTATTCAGAGAAATATTTCGTTAAGAAATACGCTATGCTCTAGATAAGAACAGGTGGCAATAATTGGATATCCCATCTGCAGATTGTAAAATCATCTACAGGTTGGTTTCAAAAGTATTATAGCCAATATGTGGAAACCTATCCATTTGCAAATTATGCCAGATGGACCCTGACCAAATTCAGAGAGCCATGTAGGACCAATATTCTTTCCGATGTTTTTTAAAGTTTAAAGCAGATGACCATTCCATTTGCACAGCAAAATAGGAACTGTGAATAGTATGTGAGCAGAATTTATTTATTTAGTGAGTTGAGAAAAGTCAGTTAATGACATCAGACCTCCTTTAAAGTCCAGATCCTAACAATCAAAATCCTCTGCAGATGTGGCCCATTCAGAGGTGATGATAAGATTGGCAATTATCTAGTTTTTAGCTGAAGAGTCCAGTATTTCAACTTCTTCCCAGGAAATGGATTAAGAAATTTCCAGAGATGTATAATGAAGCATTATTACTATCACACTGTGACTTGGGTTTTCAGTATTATCACTCTCTATGTAGAACTGTGCCCTGTGCTAGTCTAGTAATTTTTATTTTGTTTGTGAGTTTTTATGCCTTAAAGTTGCTTCAAAGCAAAAGGAGCTTTCTGCTCATCAGGAAAAGCATATCAACATTGTGTAGCTGCAGCATTTGTAATAGTGTGGTATGCTGGCATCATTGTAGTGCAGCTGAGTATTTTCTTTTTATAATAACAAAACATGCAACATTGCAGTCTTTGTCTAGCTTCCTCTTTCTCATACACTGAAGACAAGAAATAAATTAAGGAAAAGAAAGCAAAGAAATAGAAGGGAAGGGAAGAGAAGGGAAGGGAGGGAATGGGAAGGAAGAGGAGGGAGCGAGGAAGACAGGAAGGAAGGAGGGAGGGAAGGAAGGAAGGAAGGAAGGAAGGAAGGAAGGAAGGGGGGAGAGGAAACAGGCAGCTCATAAAAGAGATATAAATGTAATTTGCTCTAAAATCCCTTAAAAGAGGGGCAAACAGTTTTGTTCATGAGGAAAGATACAGTAACACTGAAGAAGATGCAGGTTATGTACAAAATAAATGTATCTATAAGAAAATAAAACTGAATTAAAATGCCTTCAAATATCAGAATTAGTTTCCTTTAGAAAATTCTTCTTTCTGTCCCCAGAGCTTTGAGATTCCCTAATTGTGAGGAACCTCCTTCTGATGAATTAAAACTAGATGCTATCTCTTGGGAGAAAATAAATACAGAAGGTGGCAGAGCTCCTTCCAAATTCCTCTTTAGGAAAAAGCAATAATCTAGTTGCTCATTTATTTTAAGAGAATATTTTTTGATAAACTAGAAGCTTTATTCATCAAATAATCTAAATTTATTGAAAATATTCTAATTCCTATGTCATATGACAGTATGGAAATAATCATTAAATTACACAGTTTACACATAGTTTATGGATGAATGAAACAAATTAAATATTACACATAGCTTATGGATGAATGAAACAACAAATTAAATATTGAATAAATATAATGTGAATTTTGTGGAATTCTTTATACGTTTTACTTGATTAGAATCAAAGTTAAGCTTAAATTTTTAAAAGTTCAATATAAAAAAATGAAGAAATCTTATAATAATAAATTCCTCATGGGGAATCATTCATATTTTACAGCTGTATTAAGGTATAATGGAAGTATAATATAAACTAGATAGATATTCAATTTGAAAAATTTTGATTTATCATTATACCTATGAAACCATCACTGCAAATCAAGGTAATGAACATATCAATTGTCCCAAAAGTTTAAACCATCTCCATTCCCTTCCCCAGGCAACCACTCATCTGCTTTCTGTCACTATAGATTAATTTGTATATCCCAGAATTTTAAATAAATGTACATATATTTATGTTCCCTTTTTTCCTCTGGCTTGTTGTAAACAGCATAATTATTTTGAGATTCATCCTTGTTGCCTGAATCAATATTTTTTAAATTATTGAGTAGTATTTCATTATATGGATATACTACAATTTGCTTATCCATTCATCTGTTAATAGATGTTTGGGTTGCTTACAGTTTGGGGTTACTAAAAAATAAAGCATCACGAAAAACTGTGCACCAGTCTTTGTGTGGACATACATTTTATATCTCTTCGATATACAACGGGCAGGGGATGATTAGGTTATACAAAAATTGTATGTTTAAATGTTCAAGAAACTGTAAAGCATTTTTCCAAAGTCATTATAATAGTTTACATTCCTTTCGGCCAGTGTATGAGAGTTCAAGTTGCTCTGCATGCTTACCAACACTTGGTATGGTCCAAACTTGATTTTTGGCAATTCTCCTAGGGATACAGTGGTGTCTCGCTGTGGTTTAATATGCATTTCTCTAATGACTAATGATCTTAAGCATCTTTTTATGTGCTTATTTACATCCATACATATTCTTTGTTGAAGTGTTTGTTCAAAACTTTTTTCCATTATTAATTGGGTTGTATGTATTATTTTTATTGAGTTGTAAGTTTGCTGTACGATAATATTGTACATTTTAGAAAGAAGTCCTTTGTCAGATAAGTGTTTGCAAATATCTTCTTCCAGTCAGTAACTTGCCTTTTCTTTTTTGTAACAGTGATTATTGAAGAGCATTTTTTATATTTTTGATGAAATCCAAGTTGACAATTTTTCTTTTGGTACTTTGTGTGTCTTTTTGTACAGATATTTGTCAAATCCAGGCTCACTAAAATTTTCTCCTCTTTCTTCTGAAGGGTTTATCTATCACAATTAGATCTATTATTCATTCTGAGTTAATTTTTGATATAGTGTGAAGTAAGGGTTGGGCTTTTATCTGTTTTTCTATGGCTATCTAACATCATTTGTTGTAAGTTTATCTTTTTGTTTCCCACTCAGTTGCCTTGATACCTTTGTCAAAAAACAATTGATCATATATGTGTGGTCTATATGTCCATTTTTATATCAATACAAAGCTGTCATGACTAATGCAGATTTTTCATAAGTGTTGAAATCAGATAGTGTGACGAGTAACTTTGGTATTCTTTTTCAAAATCATTTTAGCTACTGTATTATATTTGCATTTCTATGTAAGTTTTAGAATCTGCTTGTCAGTTTCTGTAGTGAAGACCACTGGAATCTTAAATAGGATTGCTGAAAACTTTAGAAATATTCAGGAAGAATTGGTATCTTATAAGATTGAATTTTCCAATACATTAATATGATATATTCCTCTACTTAGGTCTTCTCTAATACCTCTCAGCAATGTTTTGTAGTTCTCGGTGTTTCATATGTTTTTCATATTTATCTCTATTTGATGCTTTTGCAAATAGTATTTATTTTAATTTCAGTTTCCAATTTTTCAATGCTAGTATATAGAAACACATAGATTTTTTTAGGTTTTTTTTACAGGTTTATTGAAGTATAATTGATATTTCTAAAACTGCACATATTTAATGTATATAATTTGATGATTTCAGAAATATGCATGCATACAACTGTGATATCACCACAATCAAGGTAATAAACATCCATCACTTCCAAAAGTTTCCTTGTGTCCCTTTGGTGCAGGGGGTGCTTTTTGGTTTTTTGTGGTAAGAGTACTTAACATTAGATCTACTCTCTTAAATTTTTAAGTGCACCATATTGATTGTTAACTACAAGTACTATGTTGCACAGCAGATTTCTAGAGCTTATTCATCTTGTATAACTATAAATTAATATCTATTGAACAACAACTCCCCATTTCCCCCTCTCCTCCCATCCCGTGGCAACCACCATTCTATTTTCTGCTTCTATAATTTGACTATTTTAGATATCTCACATAAATGGTACCATGCAATATTTGTTCATCTTTGACTGACTTATTCAATGTAGCATAATGTCTTTCAGATCCATCTATACTGTTTCAAGTGATAGGATCTCCTTTTTCTGACTGAATAATATTCCATTGTATGTGTATACCACATTTTTTTGTCCCATCATGGACACTGGGTTGTTGCCACATCTTGGTTATTGTGAATAATTCTGCAATGAACATTCTCATTCCTTTTCATAAATTTACATATCTTGGAGAGATTTTCATACGTTTACATATCTTGGAACCTCACTACACTCATAAATTAGTTCTAGTAGGTTTTTCATAGCTTTCTTTGCATTTTCTACATAATTAGATATTCCACAAATAAAAAAGTTTTACCTCTTTCTTTCCAATCTGTATGTCTTATATTTCTTTTCCTTACTTTACTACAATAGTTAGGAATTCCAGCAAAAGAGTAAAAAGAAGTGAGGAGAAAGGATATCTTTGCCATTGTCTCCATGTTAAAGGTAAACAACCAGTTTTTACCCATTAAATATGGTGTTAGCTATTGCTTTTCTTAAAGCTCTTCATTATATTGGGGAAGTTATATTCTATTCCTAATGACTTAGACTTTTATTCACAAATATAGCTTGGTTTATCTAACCTATATTTTTTTCTAACCTGTTAATACGATTATACTGATTGAGTTTTTAGTATCAAACCAACCTTGCATTCTTTGCATAAAATCCACTTGATCATGATGTTTTATCTTTTATATACATCATTGGATTCAATTGGATAAAATTTTATTAAGAATTTTTGTGTATATGTTGATAACAGCTAATGATCTATATTTTTGTGTCTTGTAGAATTTATGCTGGCCTCAAAAAATGAGCTGGGACATGTCCCCTCCACTTCTATTGTCTGTATGTATAGTATTGGAGCTATTACTTCCTTAAATCTT
This sequence comes from Delphinapterus leucas, assembly GCF_059928025.1. NCBI lineage: Eukaryota > Metazoa > Chordata > Mammalia > Artiodactyla > Monodontidae > Delphinapterus > Delphinapterus leucas. The sequence continues at coordinate 47,796,785 of NC_143136.1, read as the reverse complement.
TAGTAGAACTTACCATTTAAGGCACCTAGACCTAGAGTTTCTTTTGCATAAAGCTTTTTAACTACTTATTCATTTTCTCTCATTTATTTGGGGTTTTCAGGCTGTTTCCTCCTGAGTGAGATTTGATAGTTTCTATCCTTCAAAACCTTTGTTCATTTCATACAAATTTTCAAATTTATTTATATAAAATAGTTCATAACTTCCCCCCTTATTTTCCTTTTAAAAATTGCAGAATCCATAGTGATGCCCTCTCTCTTATGGTATGGGTAATTCTGTCTTATTTAGCTTTTCTTTTCATCAGTTGTAGCAAATGTTTATACATTCAATGATCTTTCCAAAGAAATGGATTTTTGTTTCTTCAGTTTTTTCTGTTGTTTTTGTTTTCTGTTTCATTGATATCCACTCTGATCTTTATTGTTTCCTGTCTTATGATTACTTTCCGGCCTAATGCATTTTTCTTTCTCTAATTTCTTAAGATCAAGTTTATATTATTGTCTTGAGATTTATATTTTAATCTAAATATTTAGTGGTATAAATTCCTACATAAGCAGTCTTTAGCTGCGTTGCACAAATTTTTTTTGTTTCATTCAGCTTAAAATACTTTAAAATTTCTGTTGTTTCTTTCTTTGCTGGTGGGTTTTTCAGAATTATGTACTTAAATTTCCAAATATGGGCAGACTGGAAGCCCAGCAAGCAATGAAGATGGCAGAGAGCAGTGGTCGCACTGGCAAGAGCAGCCGGAGCAACTCCGGGAAGGGGGTTCACGTCAGCAGAGCAAGTAATTGCTGGCTTCCATCGCCTTCGGCAGGAACAGCGGGGGCCTGGCCTCCAAAGCAGCTGAGTTGGAGACAGAGTTGAATGAGCACTGTCTAGTGATTGATACTCTGAAGGAGGTAGATGAAACCTGCAAGTGCTACCGCATGGTTGGAGGGTGCTGATAGAGCGAACTGTCAAAGAGGTGCTGCCTGCCCTGGAGAACAACCAGGAGCAGATACAGAAGATTATTGAGACACTGACACAGCGGTTTCTGGCAAAGGGGAAAGAAATAAATGAATTCCGGGAAAAGCACAACATTCGTCTCATGGGGGAAGACAAGACGCCAGCAGCCAAAGAAAACTCAGAAGGGGCTGGGGCTGAGGCCAGCCCAGCTGCAGTACTGGTCTCCTAGAGAGCAAGGCCTTTGCATTTTTTCTACCCTGACTCCCACTTCTTATAATTTCTCTATATTGTTATTATTTTCTCTACCATTGTAATTTTTTGGTTAATTAAATTTTTTGGTCAGAAAAAAAAAATTTCCAAATATGTTGACAGTTTCTAGATTTTCTTTATATTTACTTCTAATTTAATTCCACTAGGCTCACACAACATACTTTTTATGATGTGAATATTTTAACAATTATTGAGACATGGATTATGGCCCAGAATATTGTGTCTGTCTTAGTATTTGTTCCTTACATATTTATTCTACTGTCTGGGGACAGAGTGTTTGTGAATGTTAGTTAATTAGTTGACATCTCACTTAAATTTAGTCATATCTCCAGGAAAAACTGTAATTTGAGGCCCATAATTAAGAAATTAACTTTTGTCAATTGGTGCATTTCGGCATATGTTAAAGTTAATTCAAAACCTATGTTGTAGGGCTTCCCTGGTGGTGCAGTGGTCAAGAATCTGCCTGCCAAAGCAGGGGACACGGGTTCGAGCCCTGGTCCAGGAAGATCCCACATGCCGCAGAACAACTAAGCTCACGAGCCACAACTACTGAAGCCCGTGCACCTAGAGCCCATGCTCCGCAACGAGAAGCCACAGCAATGAGAAACCTGTGCAGCTCAACAAAGAGTAGCCCTGCTCGCCGCAACTAGAGAAAGCCCGTGCGCAGCAACGAAGACCCAACGCAGCCAAAAAAAACTATGTTGTAGAGGCACAAATGCCAACCAGTGCCCTTTTATCTTTTTGTTGTAGGCATTATTTTAGAAAATTTTGGTTTCCAATTGGGTCAAACTGTGGGCTTCTGTTTGAGTGTTGAGTTTCCTCCTCCTGTACCCAGGGTTTTGGGGGATTTTGTTGTTGTTATTGTGTTTTGAATTTTTTGCGGTAGTTAACGGATATACTTAAGGGAGACAGTGTTCTCTCTATACTGCTAATATTTACAAGTTTCTTACTCCAGAGAGTCTCAAATAATTATTGTCCGGGTTAAAGGTGTTCCCATGGCTTTACTGGGCTTAGAATCACAGGCTTATGCTGGGTTTATCCTTGACTACACCACAGTAATGTCTTGGGTGTGTTTTACCTATAACCCTGAGAATGAGGACCATTTTTGGAAACAGAGGCAAAGGCAGCAGCAGCAAAGGCATTTTAGAGGATTCTAGTTAGCCATCATCTTTTAAGAGTGTGGAAATCAGCATGTCACATGGTGAGTGCTCTGTCCTCCACATGAGCAAAGAACCAGTGGGCCTATATATGGCAGGGTATTGGTCTTTCCATTCATAAGGGTGTACCAACATGATCACAGTACAGTTTTTTTCCTTTAAAGTCATTCTTAAAATTTCACTGGCGTACATTTTTACTTGAGCATCTGTAATTTAGTCTTCAAATCTGTTATGATTTTTCTCCTGTTATGACTTTTCTATTTTCTTAGAATACAAAACTCTCGTTTAATTTTTTCCTCTTTTTGTCCATTTTTCTTCTTAGTAAAAACTAAGGTTAAATCCTGCTTGTTTTTATACCCTCAAATTTTTGTTTGAACATATTTAATTCAGCTTGGTATTTTGTGTTAAAACAGCCTTTTGCTTCATAATTGTTTTTTGTGCAGGGAAGGGAAATTTTATTAGGTAACATATTTTTATTCTCTTCAGTTTTATTCTTGTAGTAGTTTTGTGTAGAGTTGTGTGAAGACTGCCCTGTTGCCACATTTGATAAACAAAGTTGATGGCTTGGAGTAGCTCACAAGACTCTTATTTCAAGAGAAATCTCTTCTGTTAGTGTATAAAACTGCACTTTCTTTATTAGGTGGCCTTTTGAGGAGTGTATGTGTCTGTCTTTCCAATTTCTGTTGTTTTCTTTTGCCTTCCACAAACTTTAAAATTTCCCCCAGATTTATTTTTCCTTGAAATACAGTATCCATTTCACTTTTTTTTAACCTTCCTCTCTCCAAAAACCATTATCTTTCCAAAACTGCCTCCTCAACACCCATATGTACTTTTTACCTCCAGCTTTATTGATATATAATTGACATACAACATTGTGTAAGCTTAAGAGGTACAACACGTTGATCTGATATACTTTTACTGCAAAATGATGACCACAGTCGTGTTACCTAACACCTCCATCACCTCACATAATTACTAGTTCTTTAGTGGTGAGAACATTAAAGATTTACACTCTCAGCAACTTTCAGGTATATAATACAGTATTGTTAAATATAATTATCATGCTGTTACATTAGATACTCAGAACTTATTCATCTTAGCTGGAAATTTGTACCCTTTGACCAATATCTCCCCACTTCCCCCAATTCCCAGCCCCAGGCAACCACCATTCTTCTCTTGGTTTCTATGAGTTTGGCTTTTTAGATTTCATATATAAGTGATATGATACAGTATTTGTCTTTCTCTCTCTGACTTACTTCATTTTTCATAACGTCCTCAAGGTTCACCCATTTTGTCACAAACGGCAGGATTTCCTTGGCAGGATCTTTTTATCCATTCATCTATAGACAAACACTTAGGTGGTTTCCATATCTTGACTATTGTGAACAATGCTGCCATAAACATGGGAGTGTAGATATCTCTTCAAAATCCTGATTTCAATTCCTTTGGACATATTCCCAGAAGTGGGATTGCTGGATCATTTCCTTCAATTCTGAAGGATAACTTTTCTGTATAGAATATTCTTGTTGGCAGTGTTTTGTTTGTTTTTCTTTTAGCACTTTGCATATATCATCCCACTCTCTAGTGGCCTGTAAAGTTTCTTATGAGAAATCCACTATTAGCCTAGTGGGGGTCCCTTTTATGTTATAAGCTCCTATTCTCTTGTTGCTTTTTCAGATTCTCTCTTTGCCTTTGATGTTTGTTTTAGTGTAACGTGTCTTGGAAAGGGTCTCTTTAAGTTGAGTTTGTTTGGTGACCTATGAGTTTCTTGAACTTGGATATCTAAATCTCTCCCTAGCTTTGGAAAGCTCTCAGCCATTATTTCTTTTTTTTTTAATTTATTTGGCTGTGTCGGGTCTTCGTCGCAGCATGTGGGATCTTTGTTGTGGCATGCAGGATCTTTTGTTGCGGCATGCAGACTTCTTTCCAGTTGTGGTGCACGAGCTCAGTAGTTGCAGCACGTGGGCTCTCTCTGTGTGGCACGCGGGCTCTAGAGCACGCAGGTGTAGCTGCCTCACAGCATGTGGAATCTTAGTTCCCCAACCAGGGATTGAACCCACGTCCCCTGCATTTGAAGGCAGATTCTTAACCACTCGACCACCAGGGAAGTCCTGCCATTATTTCTTTACATAAGCTTTCTGCCCCCTGCTCCCTCTCTTCTCCTTCTGGAACCCCATCAATTTGCAATTTTTTTTTTTGATGGTATTCCATAGATTACATAGCCTTTCTTCACTCTTTCATTCTTTTATCTTTGTTCTCCTTGATAATTTCAAAGTTCCTTTCATCTAACTCACAGATTCTTTCTACTATTGAAAACATTCTGGTGATGTTTTCATTTGCATTTTTCACTTCATTCGTCTTATTCTTCAACTCCAGAATTTCTATTTGGTTCTTTTTTATGATTTCTATCTTTTTGTTAAACATCTCATTTTGTTGTGTATTGTTTTCCTGATTTTGTTGGATTACCTTTCTGTGTTTTCTTGGAGCTCATTGAGTTTCACTAAAACAGTTGCTTTTAATTCTTTACTGGGTAAATCACAGATCTCCATAGCTTTAGGATTGACTACTGAAAGATTACTGTGATCCTTTGATGGTGTCATGTTTCCTTGATTTTTCATGTTCCTTTAAGTTTTGCACTGCTCTCTTCACTTTTAAGTAGCAGTCACCTTCTCCAGTCTTTACTAACTGCCTCAGGAGAGAAATATCTTCCCTCATCCCTGTTAAGTATTCTGATGCTTTCTCAGACCTTCTGTGAACTCACCTGCTCCGCAATTTTTGCTCCCTCTTGTGGCAAAATTTGTAAGCAAGTATACCTCCTCTCAATCCAGCGACACACCTTTTTGTTTTCCCAAAGGTGGTGCTAAAGCTCATGTTTGTGGTCTCCCCTGGCCTGCAGATTTGAGCCAGCATTCTCTGTTTCCTCATTAGCTGTCTCCCAAAGCTTGCTCTCAACACCACCATTGGGAGTGCACACAGCAAGTCAGCTAGAGGATGGGAATGCATGTATGTGAGGCACACAGAGTGCTTGGGATGCTTGTGGGCCAGTTACTGGAAAATGCAGGTGAGGCATCCCTAAAGGCTCATTGGCTTCTTGATGGAGTTGTTGATGTCATTACTTAATAGGATCTGTGCTTCTTTAATGCCCTTTGAGAGCCCTAGCTGCCACTCTCTCAGACTCGTCCCACTCCCTAGTAATACAGCTCATGAATCAGTACCCTGGATGGGATGAAAGAGAAGTGAGTCTCTCTGTCAGTGTTCCACATAGTTTGGGAAGCTGGGAGCTCACTCACACACTCTCACTTTCCCCCATGGGAGAAATCAAGGTCCAAGACCTTAGGGGAGGAATGATGCCAGTAAAATCAAACTGTTCCTCTTACCCTCTCCAATGAGTCCGAACTTGTATCTTTTTTGCTCCAACAGTGTACTGGAACTTCTCCACGAAGACACCTGCTGACCCAGAATCAATTTCAGACCATTTTGCATCAGTCCCCAAACCTATAAAAGCAAGCCACCAGTAATCATGTAATCAATCACTTAATCAAACCCTCCTACTTTTTGATGTTTGCTAATCTCTTAAAGCCACACCCCCAAAATCCCCTATGAGGTTAGTTGTTGCTTTCTGGGGGGAAACTGAACCTTCCAAGTATAGCTTTCCATTGCTTAGCAAGCAATGAATTCAGTACTTTTGTTTGAGGTATTAAGAGATGGTCTTTTCCATCTTCCCATCGTATTTGGTAAATCATAAAGTTTGAGTAACATTTAGAAGTTTCTTAACATAAACACCAACCTCAAATTTCATTAATTATATAGACAAACATGTATGCAAAGTTCATTTCTATAGTCCATAATTGTTTATCTCTCCCTAGTCCAATTACTCAAATATATTCCCTAAGCTTGTTTCCACAGCCATTCTTCCTAATATTTTGTTAATATACTTTTTTTTTTTTTTTTTTTGCGGTACGCGGGCCTCTCACTGTTGTGGCCTCTCCCGTTGCGGAGCACAGGCTCCGGACGCGCAGGCACAGCGGCCATGGCTCACGGGCCCAGCCGCTCCACGGCATGTGGGATCCTCCCAGACCGGGGCACAAACCGGTGTCCCCTGCATCGGCAGGCGGGCTCTCAACCACTGAGCCACCAGGGAAGCCCCTATACTCTCTATTTTTAAGTCATTACCTCCACAGCTTCACCCTTCACTACCAGTAATTCTCAAAATCCAAAGGTCTGAAGTGTCAATTGACTACAACCTCAAATTCAGTTTTTATTCTGTAGATGCCTTAGATGTCTCAAGAGCACTAAAAACCCATCATGTCTAAAACTACACTTAACTTTTCCATTAAACTTGCCATTAAACATTTAAGTTTCCATTAAACATTAGTCTTTCTGAAATCATATTTCTATTTAATTTCATTACAGTCCCACTCATAACTAGGCATAAAATTTTATTTATGGTTATCATTTTCCCCCATTTCTCCCACATTTATTCAGTTGCTAAGCAATAAAGATTGTACTTCTTCAAAGTCTCTCAAAAACATTCCTTCCTTTATATTCCCACTTCCAAGGCCCTGGGTCAAATTCCAATTACTCTTAACCTGTTCTAATTTTTATTTCTAATTGATCATTTATCTCCTCCACTCTATTTCTGCCTTCGTAAAGTTTCTAGAGTTATTTCCTTTAAATACAGATCAGATCAAGTCACTTTCTTACTCAGATCTTCAATTGTTCTTCAAAACAAAATTTTCAGCAGACTTTCAAGACACCTAAAAATATAAGTACAATTACTCTTTTTCTGGAATTTGCCCTTCACACACACACACACACACACACACACACACACAAACCCTGCATAAAACTCATCTTTTAGCTAAAGAAGGTTATCATTCTCTAAATTAGAAATTTAATTTTATATTCTGTGATTGCTCATGTAATTATCTCCTTTGAAATATTATGACTTTTTATTACCACCTTTTAACACTATTAAAAACTATTTTTAAGGCCCAATTCAATTTTCCATTAATTCTTCCCCTATACAGAAGTTGTCTCTTGTTTTTCTTACTGTCTTATAGCAATTTTTTTTTCTTGAGGTACATTTGACATACAATATTATATTAGTTTCAGGTGTATAAAATAATAATTCCATATTTGCTTTTATTGCAAAATGATCACAATAATTCTAGTCAACATCTGTCACCATAGTTGCAGAATTTTTTTGCTTGTAATGAAAACTTTTAAGATGTACTCTCTTAGCAACTTTCAAATATGCAATACAGCATTATTAACTGTAATCACCACACTGTACATTACATCCCGATGACTTATTTATTTTATAACTGGAAGTTTGTACCTTTTGACTCCCTTTACCCATTTCGCCCATGTCTGAATCTCCACCTCTGGCAACCACTGATCTGTTCTCTGTATCTATGAGCTTGGGTTTTGTTTTTGGCTTTGGTTTTAGATTCCACATGTGATATCATACAATATTTGTATTTCTCTGTCTGACTTATCTCACTAAGCATAATGCACTCAGGGTCCATCCGTATTATCACAAATGGGAAGATTTCATTCTTTTATATGGCTGAATAATATTCCATTGCATATATATACCATATCTACCTTATCCATTTATCCATCAGTGGGCACTTAGGTTGTTTCCATATCTTGGCTATTGTAAATAATGCTGCAGTGAACATGGAGGTACATATATCTTTTCAAGCTAGTGTTTTCATTTTCTATAGCAATTATTTTTGTCTCATATTCAGTTTCTATTTAGGTATGACTTACATAAATGAAAGGTACATAGTAATATTACAGTATGACAATATATTTTTTTAAATGTACCTCTCTTTCCACCCAAATCTGAACCAATCCAGACAAAGTAATCAGCTTATGGAAATTAAAATATCAACTGTATTACCAATCAGCCAATATTGCAAGACATAATTCATACCTGTGGCTAAGTGAGCTCTCTGATACTGACCTCTACAATTACACAGATATCCATCTGGTCACATCTCTATGGTAGGAAGTGAGGCGTGGCCTTATAAATCCCATGGCATAAAGGGACAAAGCAGATAATATGCTCTCTGCTGAAAGCCAGCTAACAAAGAGGAAGAAAAGAAAAAGGGCTTGGCTTACAGTTAATTATCTACCCTAAATCATCAATAAAGTAAGGTGTTCTTCCTCCTTCCAGAGGAATGGGTGATGGTGTGGAGAGAAAACAGAAGGTTTATCTAAGAGGAGCTCCCTTCACTTGGAAGGAAGCAGCAGTGCTGGAGGAATTCATTCTCTACATAACAAGCAGGTGCTCTTTCTTATATATGTAAAAATTCAAAAGCATAAATAAATATAAAAATTATTAATACCATGTTAAAGGCCAGTTAGACACCAATGAAACAGTGCAAGGCAGAAAAAATTAATTTATTTTAATTCATAATATTTATCATATTGAAAATCATTTTTCTCAATAGATAACCATGTATTAAAGACCTCCTTGTTAAAAGTGCCTAAGAATTAAAATTCCACAATTTATTCGTTTAAAAAGGAAAAGGAAAACTATTTGCCTTTCACAGAAAACTAAATTGGAAACTATCAGTGCTTGAGATGTTAAAAGACCAGAACATTTGAAAGTAAATGTAAGATGCTCCCACAAGTTACAAATCAATTATAGAACTTTATAAGCAATAATAAAACTGACTAGAATACTAGAATCAGGTTTGATTTGCCATGATTAGAGAAATCATTGATGGGATTGGAATTTTATCACTACCATTGTCTTTCTTCGGAAAAGTTTCAGGTCCCACTCCAACTAAATAAATTAGAATCTTCATTTTACTAAAATCCTAGGTGATGTGCTTGTACATTAACGTTTGAAAAGCACAAAAAGTCCTACTTAGCAGAGGTGATGTCCTGTGAATGGCTTTTTCTGAAAGCCAAAAGCTAGAGTAGCCCGATATATTTTCACATTAAATGCTATCAGTTCTCTAAGAGAACCAAATCTGTAATTCAGGGTGAATAGAGTTAAACGTCAATATCTAAAAGCATAATTTATAAGGGAAAAAAACATAATTTTGGAGGTCCAAATTGTTGCTATCTTCGGTATCTTTTCAAGCTCAACTAGGCTTTGTGTTCTAAAAGGGAGGAGAATGTGCCTTATTTATATTTTGTTCTTTCACTAAGTTGGTGCTCAGTAAATATCTATTGAACATCTGTCATAAAGAAAGAAGAATTTGGGCTTCCCTGGTGGTGCAGTGGTTGAGAGTCCGCCTGCCGATGCAGGGGACACGGGTTCATGCCCCGATCCGGGAAGATCCCACATGCCGCGGAGCGGCTACGCCCGTGAGCCATGGCCGCTGAGCCTGCGCGTCCGGAGCCTGTGCTCCGCAACGGGAGAGGCCACAACAGTGAGAGGCCCGCGTACCGCAAAAAAAAGAAAAAAAAAAAAAGAAAGAATTTTCCATAGTGAATAGGAAGTTGCACTAGAAGATCTCTGTCTTTCTAAATCTAAGACTTTATGACTCATTGAGTAATATTTATATTTATAACTTTATGTATGTGTAAACAGTATTACATTCATATTTATATGATGGAAATAAGTGAGGAAAATTTAAACATCTTTTCTCTTGTCTATAGCTTGACATCAGTATTTTCATTGGTAGAAATTACCTGAATTTGGGGGAATGTAATCAAATATAAATGAATCAGTCTCCCCAAGTGCATGTCTAACCAGTTAAACTCCCTCTCCCTGATTATAGCCCTGAGAAGCCCCTAGTCCACCTTTCCTCCCAGTGGTCAGGTTTCACAGGTTGGAGGAGGTGTTAAAATTCTCCCTCACAGGCCTCCCTCCCATTGTCTTCTCCAGGCAGAGGAAAACTGTCTTCACTGCTTGCCAGTGAAGACAAGCAACTGTTTTACTAACATTTAGCCTTTGTCATAACCATTTGCTATATTATGGAAGTCTTAAATTTTGTTCATTGAGATATACACCAACCTACAGTATCCCAGGACTCCAACTTTCTCACACTGAAAGTTCAATAGCCAATATCTATAGGAAGTTACCTAGTTCTGTAATCAAGGTCCATTCAGGTTTCTATCTTTGCTGTGATTTTAGATGGACTATTATATATATATATTTTTTTTAATTTATTTATATTTTTGGCTGTGTTGGGTCTTCGTTGCTGCGTGCAGGCTTTCTCTAGTTGTGTGGAGCAGGGTCTGCTCTTCGTTGTGGTGTGCAGGCTTCTCATTGCTGTGGCTTCTCTTGTTGCGGAGCATGGGCTCTAGGCCCACAGGCTTCAGTAGTTGTGGCTCGTGGGCTCTAGAGCGCAGGCTCAGTAGCTGTAGCACACGGGCTTAGTTGCTCCCCAGCATGTGGGATCTTCCCAGATCAGGGCTTGAAGCTGAGTCCCCTGCATTGGCAGGTGGATTCTTAACCACCGCGCCACCAGGGAAGCCTCTATTTTTTTTATCGGTATCTCAAATTCCCTATGATGACTTCCCTGTGGGATGACATAAGAAAAGTAGATATGCTATTATGAAGAAAAAACTGGTGCTGTTGAATACACTTGTACTGGAACTAAAAAGTTAGCATTTTCCCTGCCACTGGGGAGTAATAGCTTTCATGGTTAGGAAGAAAAGGTAACCTTTAACATTAGTAGAGCAGAAAGAAACTTGAAAGTGAAGTGGTTGGGCTTTAAAATATTCTGGTTCAGCAGGTAGAACACTCATTTTATACAAGGATCACATCTGATGATCCATAAGGATGTTTAGATCTAAATTTCATTTAGTATTTTGAGGATCTCCCTTAAAATGCTTCTGTATTACAATGAAGAGATATTTAATACTCCCATTTATCTTTTTATTAGAACTGTCTAGACATTAGCTGGTAAATTAATAAAGACTGTCATTGTTGTTATATCAATAAAAAGCAGAAAAATGATTTTACCTATTTATAACCACACTGTAATACTTAATTTCTCAGTTATATAAACTGCTTTTCATAAAACAAAATGTTGAACTCGACAATAAATTACCACTCATGAGATTTGGCTTTCGTTAAAAAAAAAAAAAAAGGTGGTATTTTGCTCCAATTTTGTTTAAAAAAACTCACACATACCACAAAATAAATAGAGATAGAAACAAAAGTACAAAAGAGTAAAAAAATGCAAGGAAGATTTTACTCTATCTCTTGAATTCTAGATACCTCTAAGGCATTCAAGCATAAGGACATAGATGGATTACAGAGAAACAGAATCCCCATCACAGTAGCACTCAGGGAATTGAGGGTGGAGAGGAAGTTGCTTTTGCAGGCACTTTGCAATTTGTTAGTTCTTTTGAGATATATAGGCTTTCTGTCAGACTTTTATAAGCTTTTCCTTATGCATAAAAATTTGGCAACAAGTTTCTGTGTGTGTGCGCACGTGTGTGCATGTGCATGTGTGTAAGTTTCAAGAAGTGTTAGAAGACAAAAAAACCCAGCAATAAGAAAAAGACAAATTTCAGTATGAGTCAACATCATGAAAAAGAATCAACTGATTTAGTCAGTCCATTAGCTTCAATTATTTGTATCTAAGGTCAGAGGTAAGGCCAACTAACAGAGCTGGTGTTCTTGCAAGATCCCAATAACAGCTAGGGAAGGGGAGGCTGACAGGCCCATGGAAAGCACTCTCTACTTGTTATGAAAACAACAAAGAAGGCAATTTCTTAAGCTGTTCAATGACTGAGACCATGTTCCTTATAGTCCCCTTGGCCATGAACAGAATTGGGCTGCTAGACCTAAACAAAGGTAGAGTTCACATATGGGGATTAGAATGTTGAGGGGGCTAGAAGCCAAGTGGTTTATCATATTTACAAACACAAAACTATGTCTTGATTTCTTTACCTAAAATATATGAAAATTTGATAATGATTACCACAATAATATGTTTACATAATAAAGAGTAAAGTGTAACCCCATCATTTTACAATAGGAAGGAACTATAGTCTACAGAGTATAGGTGTCACAGGTTGGATTCTCCCGAAACAGGTGCTAAAATGGAGTTTGGAGTGAAATATAGTTTATTGGGGATTAATATCTACAAAAGGAAGGGAGAAAAAGAAGCACTGGGCAGAAGAAGAAGCTGAACTACAATGTAGATGCCACAAAGCCTCAGCCAACCCAGCTCCAGTCTGGAGAAAGTACTGGCATCTAAGATCCCCGTGATAGGCTGAAATGGCTGGGTGTTTTCTACCTCTGTCTTCCTCGATCAAGGGATGTGGGCTGCCCAGGAAGTGCAGGACCTCAGGTAGAATAAGGTAGCACTTGGCAGCACAGGCTGATCCTGAAAAAGTGACAGCCAGAAGCTGCTTCCTCACCCACATCTGAGCAGGAAGTCTTATTTTGAAGGGGATCTGGGCAGTGCACTCCCGTGTCTACCACAACAAGACCAGAAATCAGTTCCCCAAAAGAATCCTTGTACTCTAATGTCTAGGTCTTTGTATTATGAAGCTAATTTATACTTATTTGCATCCTTCGTAAAATAAAAGAAAAAGTGGAGAAAAATTCATTTTACATAATTCTCCCCCCGAAGGTGATCACAAGTAAAATGCACTAAATGAGCCATATAAAATTGACTCACTTGACAAAGACAAATCACATGGAGGAAAGTCAGTATCTACAAAATCAAGGAATACTTGTTTTATTGAAGATACCGAATTCTGAAAACATAGTGCAAGGAAAACCATTAAAGGAACCGAACATAATTTGAGTGTCTCACTGAATATAAATTGACATTGTAAAATATCTATTTGAACAACAATGAAAAGTGGTTTTAATGTCACAAAACTTTTCATTTTTTTGCAAAAGGAAAACAGTCTATTCATAATCATACAAAGACATGAATCCGTCATTATCATAAGGCATGTAATGATGTCTGCTTTGAAAGTAAAAAGAGCAAGCTCCTTATCTTCCTTTGGATCCATATCGCAAAGGGTCAGATTGTGACTCTATCATTTGTTATGTGTTATACTATCAGCAAGTAACTATCTCACTGTGCCTTAGCATTTCTGAAAATTAGGAAATAGTAAGGAAGTGTGAGGATTATCAAGATAATATTTGTATAATGCATAGAACAAACTCTGGAACAAAATAAGTCTTCCGTAAGTGTTAGTTATGGGACAGTTTTCTTAGAATTAGACATAATATAATATTTCTTTTCTTTTTTTCTCTTTTTGACAGCTTTATTGAGGTATAATTCACATAAACAATCTACCTAAAGTGTGCAATTCATTGTTTTCATTATATTCATAGATGTGTGCAACCATACCTACAGTCAATTTTAGGACATTTTCATCTCCCTAAAAAAGAAACTCTTCACCCACAGCTATCAATCCTGTGTCCCCCATCTCCACCCCCAACCCTAGGCAACCACTAACCTACCTTCTATCCCTATTCTGGCCTTCCATATCAATGGAATCATATAGTATGTGGTCTTCCGTGTCTGGCTTCTTTCACTGGGAATAATTTTTTTTAACAACTTTATTGGAGTATAACTGCTTTACAGTGGTGTGTTAGTTTCTGCTATATAACAAAGAGAATCAGCTATATGTATAAGTATATCCCCATATCCACTCCCGCTTGGGTCTCCCTCCCACACTCCTTATCCCACCCTTCTAGGTGGTCACAAAGCACAGAGCTGATCTCCCTGTGCTAGGCAGCTGCTTCCCACTAGCTATCTATTTTACATTTGGTAGTGTATATATGTCCATGCCACTCTCTCACTTTGTCCCAGCTTACCCTTCCCCCTCCCCATGTCCTCAGTCCATTCTCTACGTCTGCGTCATTATTCCTGTCCTACCCCTAGGTTCTCCAGAACATTTTTCTTTTTTTTTTTAGATTCCATATATATGTGTTAGCATATGGTATTTGTTTTTCTCTTTCTGACATACTTCACTCTGGATGACAGTCCCTAAGTGGATCCACCTCTCTACAAATAACTCACTTTTGTTTCTTTTTATGGCCGAGTAATATTCCATTGTATATACGTGCCACATCTTCTTTATCCATTCATCTGTCGATCAACACTTAGGTTGCTTCCATGTCCTGGCTATTATAAACAGAGCTGCAATGACATTCTGGTACATGACTCTTTTTGAATTACGGTTTTCTCAGGATATATGCCCAGTAGTGGGATTGCTGGGTCATATGGTAGTTCATCTTTTATGTTTTTAAGGAACCTCTATACTGTTCTCCAAGGTGGCTATATCAATTTACATTCCCACCAACAGTGCAAAAGGGTTCCCTTTTCTCCACACCTTCTCCACAATTTATTGTTGGTAGATTTTTTGATGATGGCCATTCTGACCAGTGTGAGGTGATATCTCATTGTATTTTTGATTTGCATTTCCCTAATGATTAGTGATGTTGAGCATTCTTTCATGTGTTTGTTGGCAATCTGTATATCTTCTTTAGAGAAATGTCTATGTAGGTCTTCTGCCCAGTTTTGGATTGGGTTGTTTGTTTTTTTGATATTGAGCTGCATGAGCTGCTTGTAAATTTTGGAGATTAATCCTTTGTCAGTTGCTTCATTTGCAAATATTTTCTCCCATTCTGAGGGTTGTCTTTTCGTCTTGTTTCCTTTGCTGTGCAAAAGCTTTTAAGTTTCATTAGCTCCCATTTAATTTCATTTTTATCTCCATTTCTCTAGGAGGTGGGTGAAAAAGGATCTTGCTGTGATTTATATCATACAGTGTTCTGCCTATGTTTTCCTCTAAGAGTTTTATAGTGTCTGGCCTTACATTTAGGTCTTTAACCCACTTTTAGTTCACTTTTGTGTATGGTGTTACGGAGTGCTCTAATTTCGTTCTTTTACATGTAGTTGTCCAGTTTTCCCAGCACCACTTATTGAAGAGGCTGTCTTTCCCCCATTGTATATTCTTGCCTCCTTTATCAAAGATAAGGTGAGCATATGTGCGTGGGTTTATATCTGGGCTTCCTATCCTGTTCCATTGATCTATATCGCTGTTTTTCTGCCAGTACCATACTGTCTTGATTACTGTAGCTTTGTAGTATAGTCTGAAGTCAGGGAGCCTGATTCCTCCAACTCCATATCTCTTTCTCAAGATTGCTTTGGCTTTTTGGGGTCTTTTATGTTTCCATACAAATTGTGAAATTTTTTGTTCCAGTTTTGTGAAAAATGCCATTGGTAGTTTGATAGGGATTGTACTGAATCTGTAGATTGCTTCGGATAGTATACTCATTTTCAAAATGTTGATTCTTCCAATCCTAAAACATGGTATATCTCTCCATCTGTTTGTATCATCTTTAATTTCTTTCATCAGTGTCTTACAGTTTTCGGCATACAGGTCTTTTGTCTCCTTAGGTTTATTCCTAGGTATTTTATTCTTCTTTTTTTTTTTTCCAGTACACTGGCCTCTCACTGTTGTGGCCTCTCCCGTTGCGGAGCACAGGCTCCGGATGCACAGGCCCAGCTGCCATGGCTCACGGGCCCAGCCACTCCACGGCACGTGGGATCCTCCCAGACCGGGGCATGAACCTGCGTCCCCTGCATCGGCAGGCGGACCCTCAACCACTGCACCACCAAGGAAGCCCGGTATTTTATTCTTTGCATTGCAATGGTAAGTGGGAATGTTTCCTTAATTTCTATTTCAGATTTTTCATCATTAGTGTATAGGAATGCAAGAGATTTCTGTGCATTAATTTTGTATCCTGCTACTCTACCAAATTCATTGATTAGCTCTAGTAGTCTTCTGGTAGCATCTTTAGGATTTGGTATGTATATTATCATATCATCTGCAAACAGTGACACTTTTACTTCTTCTTTTCCAATTTCAATTCCGTTTATTTCTTTTTCTTCTCTGATTGCTGTGGCTAAAACTTCCAAAACTATGTTGAATAATAGTGGTGAGAGTGGACAACCTTGTCTTGTTCCTGATCTGAGAGGAAATGGTTTCAGTTTTTCACTATTGAGAATGATGTTGGCTGTTGGTTTGTCATATATGGCCTTTATTATGTTGAGGTGGGTTCCCTCTGTGCCTACTTTCTGGAGAGTTTTTATCATAACTGGGTGTTGAATTTTGTCAAAAGGTTTTTCTGCATCTATTGAGATTACCATATGGTTTTTATCCTTCATTTTGTTAATATGGTGTTTCACATTGATTGATTTGCATATATTGAAGAATCCTTGCATTCCTGGGATAAACTCCACTTGTTCATGGTGTATGATCCTTTTAATGTACTGTTGGATTCTGTTTGCTAGTATTTTGTTGAGGATTTTTGCACCTATGTTCATCAGTGCTATTGGCCTGTAGCTTTCTTTTTTTGTGACATCTTTGTCTGGTTTTGGTATTAGGGTGATGGTGGCCTCATAGAATGAGTTTGGGAGTGTTCCTCCCTCTGCGATATTTTGGAAGAGTTTGAGAAGGATAGGTGTTAGCTCTTCCCTAAATGATAGAATTCGCCTGTGAAGCCATCTGGTTCTCGGTGGTAGTTTGTTGGAAGGTTTTTAATCACAGTTTTAATTTCAGTGCTTGTGATTGGTCTGTTTATACTTTCTATTTCTTCCTGGTTCAGTCTTCGAGGGTTGTGCTTTTCTAAGAATTTGTCCATTTCTTCCAGGTCGTCCATTTTATTGGAATATAGCCGCTTGTAATAGTCTCTCATGATTCTATTTCTGCAGTGTCAGTTGTGACTTCTCCTTTTTCATTTCTAATTCTGTTGGTTTGAGTCTTCTCCCTTTTTTTTGATGAGTGTGGTTAATGGTTTATCAATTTTGTTTATCTTCTCAAAGAACCAGTTTTTAGTTTTACTGATCTTTGCTATCGTTTCCTTCATTCTTTTTCATTTATTTCTGATCTGATCGTTATAATTTCTTTCCTTCTGTTAACTTTGGGGGCTTTTTGTTCTTTCCCTAATTGCTTTAGGTGTAAGGTTAGGTTTTTATTTGAGATGTTTCTTATTTCTTGTAGTAGGATTGTATTGCTATAAACTTCCCTCTTAGAACTGCTTTTGCTGCATTCCATAGGTTTTGCATCATCATGTTTTCATTGTCATTTGTTTCTAGATATTTTTTGATTTCCTCTTTGATTTCTTCAGTGATCTCTCAGTTATTTAGTAGTATATAGTTAAGCTTCTGTGTGTTTGTATTTTTTACAGATTTTTTCCTGTAATTGATATCTAGTCTCATAGCATTATGGTCAGAAAATATACTTGATACAACTACAATTTTCTTAAATTTACCAAAGCTTGATTTGTGACCCAAGATATGATCTATCCTAGAGAATGTCCCATGAGCACTTGAGAAGAAAGTGTATTCTGTTGTTTTTGGATGGAATGTCCTATAAATATCAATTAAGTCCATCTTGTTTAATGTATCATTTAAAGATTATGTTTCCTTATTTATTTTCATTTTGGATGGTCTGTCCATTGGTGAAAGAGGGGTGTTAACATCTCCTACTATGATTGTGTTACTGTCAATTTCCACTTTTATGGTGTTAGTATTTGCCTTATGTATTGAGGTTCTCCTATGCTGTGTACATAGATATTTACAATTGTTATATCTTCTTCTTGGATTGATCCCTTGATCATTATGTAGTGTCCTTCTTTGTCTCTGGTAATAGACTTTATTTTAAAGTCTATTTTGTCTGATATGAGAATTGCTACTCCAGCTTTCTTTTGATTTCCATTTGCATGGAATATCTTTTTCCATCCCCTCACTTTCAGTCTGTATGTGTCCCTCGGTCTAAAGTGGGTCTCATGTAGAAAGCATATGTACGGGTCTTGTTTTTCTATCCATTCAGCCAGTCTATGTCTTTTGGCTGGAGCATTTAATCCATTTACATTTAAGGTAATTTTGATATGTATGTTCCTATTACCATTTTCTTAATTGTTGTGGGTTTGTTGTTCCAGGTCTTTTCCTTTTCTTGTGTTTCCTGCCTAGAGAAGTTCCTTTAGCATTTGTTGTAAAGCTGGTTTGGTGGTGCTGAATTCTCTTAGCTGTTGCTTGTCTATAAAGGTTTTAATTTCTCCATCGAATCTGAATGAGATCCTTGCTGGGTAGAGTAATCTCAGTTGTAGGTTTTTCCCTTTCATCACTTTAAATATGTCCTGCCACTGCCTTCTGGCTTGCAGAGTTTCTACTAAAAGATCTGCTGTTAACCTTATGGGGATTCCCTTGTATGTTATTTGTTTCTCTTCCCTTGCTGCTTTTAATATTTTTTCTTTGTATTTAATTTTTGGTAGTTTGATTAATATGTGTCTTGGCATGTTTCTCCTTGGATTTATCCTGTACGGGACTGTCTGTGCTTCCTGGACTTGATTATTTTCTTTCCCATGTTAGGGAAGTTTTCAACTATCATCTCTCTTCAAATGTTTTCTCAGTCCCTTTCTTTTTCTCTTCTTCTTCTGGGACCCCTATAATTCGAATGTTGGTGTGTTTAATGTTGTCCCAGAGGTATCTGAGACTGCCCTCAATTCTTTTTATTCTTTTTTCTTTATTCTGCTCTGCGGTAGTTATTTTCACTATTTTATCTTCCAGGTTACTTATCCATTCTTCTGCCTCAGTTATTCTGCTACTGATGCCTTCTAGAGAATTCTTAATTTCATTTATTGTGTTGTTCATCATTGTTTGTTTGCTCTTTAGTTTTTCTAGTTCCTGGTTAAACCTTTCTTGTATTTTCTCCATTCTAAGACTTTGGATCATCTTTACTACCATTATTCTGAGTGCTTTTTCAGGTAGACTGCCTATTTCCTCTTCATTTGTTAGGTCTGGTGGGTTTTTACCTTGCTCCTTTATCTGCTGTGTATTCCTCTGTCTTCTCATTTTGCTTAACTTACTGTGTTTGGGGTCTCCTTTTCGCAGGCTGCAGGTTCGTAGTTCCCATTGTTTTTGGTGTCTGCCCCCAGTGGGTAAGGTTGGTTCAGTGGGTTGTGTAGGCTTCCTTGTGGAGGGGACTGGTGTCTGTGTTCTGGTGGATGAGGCTGTATATTGTCTTTCTGGTGGACAGGACTGCATCCGGTGGTGTGTTTTGGGGTGTCTGTGACCTTATTATGATATTAGGCAGCCTCTCTGCTAATCGGTGGGGTTATGTTTCTTTCTTGCTAGCTGTTTGGCATAGGGTGTCCAGCACTGTAGCTTGCTGGTCATTGAGCGGAGCTTCGTCTTAGCGTTGAGATGGAATGCTCTGGGAGAGCTTTTGCTGTTTGATATTACATGGGGCCGGGAGGTCTCTGGTGGACCAATGTTCTGAACTCAGCTCTCCCACCTCAGAGGCTCAGGCCTGACACCTGGCCAGAGCACCAAGACCCTGTCAACGACATGGTTTATAGCACAGGGAACTCCTCTCGGGACTCCGTGGTGCCCTGCTTGTGTTGCTGGGTCTCCTGCAGAGGCATGGGGTGGCTGTGGCTCACCGTGGGGACAAGGACACTGAAAGCAGAAGTTCTGGGAAGTACACCTTGGCATAAGCCCTCCCCAAGTCCGCCATTAGCCCCACCAAAGACCTTCTTTCTTTCTAACAATACAAGAATAGAACAGTAAGTGATATCAATAGAATAATAATGCATGGCCCTTGCCCTTCACGAGGTCATAAGCTAATGCAGGAGAAAGACACATAAATAAGTGACAGTAGAATGCAATAACTGCATCTGGAAATATGAGTGCCAAGGAATCATCTAGCCCATACTGGGGCTGGAAGCAGTCTGGGGACATCAGGAAAGATGTTGAAGAAAAAAATCTCTCCCAGCTCTCAGCATTCCCACCATCAGTCATCTACCATCAGGCAAAGAACAGAGGGCTCATCTCTCAAGGAATACAGAAAATCATCTGAGGAACTCTAATGCTTCTAAGGAAAATATTGGCACCTCAAAGTAGAGCTTTTCTCATTCTAGCATTTGGTGACCTACATCTGAAGGCAAAACCTGATGGTCCTCATGCCCCACTCAACTCACATACATAGAGTTCATGGTCAAAATGCCAATTCAGGGAATAAAACTAATGTGATGCCTATATGCAGAGTGCATATATGTGTACACACACACACGCACATGCACGCACACACACACAGTAAAAGCCTACCCTCTTTCTTTTTAAAATATGAATGGGCAAGAAGTCACTAGTATATGAGGAGAATCAAGAGCATGCAAGACAAAGATGATGCAAAATGAAAACCTAATTCCAAGGGAAGGAGGGAGGGAGGAATAAAGAGAGAGGAGAGAGAGAAAGAGAGAGAATACAGTATAATAATATTATCAGAGAAGAGTAAGGAAACATTAATTCTGTAAATGAAGAATGGGATACTAAAAAGAGGAAGCAGTCATAACAAGAAAAAGTCTAAAGAAAGTAAGAGGATAGTACCTAAAATTTTAAATGATAGAAAGGGGCTAGAAGAAAAGCCAAGGAAGTCTCTCAGAACATGAATCAAAAAGACAAAGAGACAGAAAATATGAGGGTAATTACATAGAGAATTAACCCAGGGAGTTCAACATTCATCTTACAGGAATTCCAAAACCAGAGAGAATGGATGGAATAAAGAAATAATAGAAGATTATTTCCAAACGCTAAAGAAAAACAAGCCTTTAGACTAAAATGGGCTATACAAAAGGAACAAACCTTGATACTAGCCCATACAATTTGAGATCATACTAAAAATAAAAAAATATTTTTATAATTTCTACAAAAGAGTCAGAATGAGAATCAAATGGAAACCAGTATCTCACCAAAAATACTGTGTTAATAATGGAGACAAAAGCTTCAAAATACAGAGGAAACTTAAAATGCAATGTTAGTCAATACATCCATCAAGAGTGAAAGCATTTTCAGATATACAAAGGCTCAGTAAGTTAATTTTCCATGCATCTTTTCTTAAAAGTTCCTTAGGAAGCATGGATATTATAGCAGCATTGAAGGTTGGGTCAGGGATCAACAGAAATAAAACTACAGACTCAGACCACCTGTAAGTTTTTCATTTCTGTGGAAAAGGAAACAGAATTCAACAGAAATATCCACACAAAGAAGATGCAGCATATCTCTGTGTGACTTTTTCCTGGACCCTGTATCCCTACAGGGCACACAGCTGCTGGTAAAACTCAAAATTCCTGCTAAGGCACTATTCTTTTTATACCATGATTTCAGTTCCATTTCAGATCTTAACCTCACCACCCATGTACTTCTGTTCAAGGAAATCTTTAGAAAAACTAAGATTTCCTAAATTTTAAACCAAACTTAATACTAGAAAGGTATTTTTTTCTCAGAGGCAAGCAAAGTCAGTGCCCAGGTGTTCCTGAAAAATATCGCTGCCTACTACTTTCCAGAGTTTCAGAAAACCAGTCATCTCACCATGTCACAACCAAACCAAACTAAACAAAACAAAACCAGTGAAAGACCAAAGACATAAAATACAGGAAGCAGTGGGTCCACTGAAGGAAAGCAGTAAAGGGAAAGTCCTGGGGTAGCACATGTGTGGGGGGCTGGGAGGCAGTGGGTCCAGTTTTGAACAGGAGAATACACTGCTGTGGGAGGGAAAGTTCTAGGGAAAGAGCAACTCCATGCACATTTACAGATTTTCTTTTAGCCTTCACTTTTTTAGATTTCATTTTTTTTACTTGTCTAATTGAGGGTAGGTCTACTTAAAATTGGAGGAAATGTTTTAGATTAAGAAAACAAGAGTTTGGACTTTGGACTGGTCTTCTTATTATTTCTTTTACTTTGTGCTTCAGATTTAGGCATTATTACCATTTGGGGTGTTTCAATCAGGTTCTCAATGGTGAAAAGATTTCATACTAAAAATGAGTTAACTCAAGAAGAGTTTACTGAAAAGACGCTAAATCATCAAAGTGTGGTGGGATGCAGGGAAGGGCAGGGGACAGCAGGGACCCGGGGCTAGCAGCAGCAGAGCTCAGTCTCAGGAGATGAGGGGAGAAGTTACCGGAACCTGAAAGAAGAGAAATTCATGCAGAACAGGTGACCTGGAAAGCATCAGGAATCTTTGTTTAAGGGATTTGACAAACCCCAGGGGGAATGAATGCCTGAACCTCACTCTTCATCCTTCCCTATTTCCTGCGGGAACTCACCAGGAACGAACCCAGCTAGAAGCCAGAAGGCAGGGAAATCTGAGTGACAGTCATTCTCCGCAGGAAACAGCAAGGTGGGGGAGCGGGGGACGATCTGGAAAGGAAATGAAGATATCTGGCCCATATACCATCCTGAATTTCCTTTTTTTTTTTTTTTTTTTTTTTTTGCGGTACACGGGCCTCTCACTGTTGTGGCCTCTCCCGTTGCGGAGCACAGGCTCCGGATGTGCAGGCTCAGCAGCCATGGCTCATGGGCCCAGCCGCTCCGTGGCATGTGGGATCTTCCCGGACCGGGGCACGAACCCGTGTCCCCTGCATCGGCAGGCAGACTCTCAACCACTGCGCCACCAGGGAAGCCCCTTATCTCTTGAACAGATACGACATCCTGTGCTCCTCTTGTCTTAAGACGTTTCATCCTTTCATAATCATGTAGGATTTTAGTAATTGGGTTTTGAAGTAATCCATTGATTATGGAAACGAAGAAAGGCTCAGGAGACATCTTTGGTACCAAGGTAAACAGCTGTAGATTCAAGTCACAAGAAACCAAAAAGCTCTGAAGAGTATAGGAAGAGACCATTGAGTGCAAACCCTTCTGAACTTGAAGTAGAGAACTCAGAAGTAAGCTGACTTTATCTAGGAAAAAAACCATAGTTGTCTTCGTAATGGAAGGGTGATGTAACTGGGAGAGAATTATAAAATGTTGCAGTTAGTGAAGAAGCAGGAGTTTGGAGTTCAAGGGTCTCTGGTTATTATTTCTCTCCTTTTGCTTGTATGTTTCGGTCAAAATGAGCTAGGTAAGAGACATCCATAACTCACTTTTTGCAAACATAATCATAACATCACTGGCTCATAAGTGTAAGAGAACAAACCTGATGCCACATTTTATACACTGCCACAGTAACACAGGCCTCATTAGAAATGAATCTGGGGATTTCCCTGGTGGTCCAGTGGTTAAGACTGTGCACTCCCAATGCAGGGGCCTGGGTTCAATCCCTGGTCAGGGAAATAGATCCCACATGTCGCAACTACAAAAAAAGATCCCACATGCTGCAACTAAAGATCCCGCATGCTGAAACTAGAAAAAGATCCCATATGCCACAATTAAGACCCGGCGCAGCCAAATAAAATAAATAAATAAATATTTTTTTAAAAAAAAGAAATGGGGGCTTCCCTGGTGGTGCAGTGGTTGAGAGTCTGCCTGCCGATGCAGGGGACACGGGTTCATGCCCCGGTCCGGGAGGATCCCATATGCCGCGGAGCAGCTAGGCCCATGAGCCATGGCCGCTGAGCCTGTGTGTCCGGAGCCTGTGCTCCACAACAGGAGAGGCCACAACAGTGAGAGGCCCGCGTACCGCAAAAAAATAAATAAATAAAAAAGAAATGAATCTGGGTGCTAGTAACAAGTTCATTCTAAAATTGCTCTGAAAATACTAATAGCTGTGTATGCAACTGTTTTTCTTAGTTGCTTTAAACATGTGATTAGACTCAATTGATGTCATGTAAAGTGAATGCAAGAATAATCATTTATGATTTTCAGAGATTTAAAAATTAAGCAAGATGGCTATCAGTGCCCTGACAACTTCATATCACACACAGAAACATGAGCTTCATTAGGTGAAACAGCTTTATGCCCCAGGATTCTTGTTGCTTTTGCTCTGCCTGACTGTTCACTACCTGCCCCTTGCAATGGAGCAAACTACTCATTAATTTTGTATATTTGGTTTGTGACATTTTCCATTCTCAAAATCCTTGGGCTGAATTACACAACACAATGGAAACAACTATAGAACAAAACAAAAACACACCACATGTGGTTTGCTAACCAGAATCCTGTCAAACAAAATTGGATACTGCATTCCCATGGTTTCCTTTCAATAGTAAAAAGAAAATGTATGCTCAGAAGCACCATTTCTGTAAATTGCTGAAAAATCTTCATATTAGTGTAGCCTAGAAAATATTTTGGTAGCAAAAAAAAGCTTCAAGGAAACCAAGTAATACATTCCTTTCTTCTAACACAAAAGAAGAATGTACTTTATAAGCACATGGGGCAGAAATGATAACAACAGGTCCATTTATCTCACTCAGTAATAAATCCCACTTAGGGAGAAGGTATTTTAACAAGTGTTTTATCCTACCTTGCTAAATAAAAATTTTAAAATATCACACATCACACATAGTGAGTAAGGAAAGAGATAGAGTGCATAGCAAAGAGAAAAGAACAGGACCTGGCCCTTTGAGAATTAACCTCCTAAAATCAATACATAATGGATGAGATTAACCGTCTCTAGGAGCCTCCTAACAAGAAAGGATGTCGCCTAGGACAAAATTC
The DNA here is from genome assembly GCF_059928025.1 of Delphinapterus leucas. Classification (NCBI taxonomy): domain Eukaryota; kingdom Metazoa; phylum Chordata; class Mammalia; order Artiodactyla; family Monodontidae; genus Delphinapterus; species Delphinapterus leucas. The sequence continues at coordinate 47,772,031 of NC_143136.1, read as the reverse complement.
GAAGACCAAAGCCTACAAATCTAATTACGCCTAATAGGACTTGAAAGATGGTGTTAATTTAATTCGTGGAAGGAAAACTACATAGAAAGAAAAAGAAAACAAAGTCATTTGTGACTAAGAGGATCCCACATAAAGTCTTAGAAAATGGATCCAGGAAGTATTTTGCCAGGGCTTATCCAGGATTCTCCAAAGCAGTGACAACCTGTATCTGGAAGTCTCTATTTAGAGAGAATCTTGATCATCAGGCATTGCCACAGCCTGCAGAATGTATACCAAAGCTACTTTCTGATGACCTCTTCAGTTGTCCACATTCCCATACTCAGGGAAGGAAGCATTCTGATAGGCTACAAAGGAAGAAAATATCTCCAATTATGAATTTAAAAACTGGAATTTAGAGATCCGTGCCAGTTACTCACCTGTCCCCAACTAGTAGATCAACTTTGAGAGCGCTCACAAAACTATTTCTGGGTCCCAACACTGGAGACCTGACCTCGTTTTGTTTAATTTATTTTATTGAAGTATAGTTGATTTACAATGTTGTGTTAATTTCTGCTGTATAGCAAAGTGATTCAGTTATACATATATATACATTCTTTTTCATATTCTTTTCCATTATGGTTTATTATAGGCTATTGAATATAGTTCCCTATGCTATATAGTAGGACCTTGTTTATCCGTGTTAAAAAGTTTTTCTTTAACCTTTGCACCACATTTACCTCACAAAAACCTTACTTCTTTTTCCTTAAAACACACTTCAGTTATTCTTTTTATGATAAAAATAATACAATTCAGTGGCAAAAAACTGAAAAGAACAAAGGAAGATTTTTAAATAATCCAACAGATCACTATTGATATTATGGTGTTATTATCTATCCAGTCTTTTAAAATTTTACTTAAATTCTTGCCTTTACATTAAAATACAAAATAAACTGAAAGAAAAAAGGTACATAAAACCTATTCCTAGTGTACCACTCCCAGATGTTGTGCATCCACCTTCCTCTACCATAGCTGTAATTACAATCCCAACTTTACTTTCATTCTTACTGTTTTCCAAATTAATACCAATTTTCAACAAAAGTCAGTATTGCAAATTTTTGCCAATCAATGGGTGTGCAATAAATATTCATGTGGTTTTTAAATAATGTTGACTTTAGACAACTGTGAAATGAGTCCACACAAGAAGGCCCTCACTTCTGACACCAGTGGCAAGTCTGAGGGTTCTGGAAACCACCTCAAGTTTGATAAATCTCTAGAAAGACTCAGAACTAACTGAACGCTGTTATACTCATGATCATGGTTTATTTCAGGGAAATGATACAGATTAAAATCAGCCAAGGGAAGAAGCACACAGGACAGAATCCAGGGAAAAACACTCTCTCCACGGAGTCAGGGCAGTGTTACTTGCCCAGTACTAACTGATGTGTGGCAATAGGCGTGGAATATTATATTGCCATCCAAAGAAGCTCACCCAAGCCTTGGCGTCTAGAGGCTTTACTGGAGTTCCATCACATAGGAATGGTAGACTTCCCACAAGATGATCTCAAGCTCTACCGCTTCAGAGGTCAGGCTTCATGACCCAAAGCCCCACCCTAATCATACTGTGATCACCTGGCTTAGTCTGTGGTCTTTACTCTAAATCACACTGGTTTAGCCAGCTCCCACCCCAAATGACAATGTTAGACTATCCGACACAAGGCTCCTAGGCAAACAAAGACACTTCAATCAGGAATGACATTCCTAGAGCTTAAAGATTAACTCCCAGAAGCAGAGGGCAAAAGTCAGGCCTCCTTGAGGGAATGGTTAACTCTTTACTACACACCTGATTCTGATTAAAGTTGAGTGTCTTTCACAAATTTATTGACCATTTGATTTTCCATCTCTTTGTAGTATCTCTTTCACATATTTTTAAATTTAGATAAACTGTCTTTTTTCTTATTGAATTTTAGAAGTCTTTATACATAGTGGATATGACTTCTTAGTTAAATATGTATGGCACACGTCTCTGGCTTGCCATGCCTTTTTCTTTGTCTTTATGACATATTTTTTAAAACAGAAATTCTGAATATTAATGCAGTTGGAATTATCACGTTTTCATTTAAGTTTTCATTCTGTGTCTGAATTAAATCTTTCCCTGTCCCTAAGGTCATGACAATATTCCCTCTGTTATCTTCTAAAATGTTTATAGTTTTGTTTTTCATATTTAGATTAATAATACACCTGCAACTGGTTTATTTCTATACAATGTGAACTACGGATCCAATTTTTGCTCATATAGATAACCAATTTTTCCAGAACCATATATTGTAAAAATCTACCTGCCCTCATTTGTTACAGATATAACCAAATAAGTCTCTATTTATGTCTGTTTTCAAGCTTTCCATTCTGTCCTATGGGTGTATTTGTCTATTCTTGTGCCAATATCATACCATTTTAATTACAACTGTAGCTTTATAATGAATGTGGATATCTGCTGCAGCAAATCCTACCACATTGTTCTTCCAATTCAAGAGAGTTCCTTTGCACTTTTATTTAAACCTTACAATCAGCTTACCAAATACTATCACCCCCCCAAAACAAATCAATATTTTGAGTGGATTTTAATGATTCTCTGGCTCAGGGGGAGTGAAATGGATATCAATACAATATTATGTCTCCCTATCCATGGATAATATTTTTACAATCCATTTATTAATATTTTCACTTTTTGTAGATAATTTGTATTAGGTTTTAAAAATTTTCTCTTAAAAAGAAAAAGCGTTAACGCTTTCTCCTTTTAACCTCACAGATATTGTTATATTGCTTTTTGGAGTTAATGTTTCTTCAGATTTATCCACAGATTTACCATTTTACTTGCTGTTCATATGTGTTTGGAAACTCATAATTTCTATCAAGTATCACTAACTTCTGTATATATATAAGCTTCAGAATTTTTATTTTTGAAGGTCTATTGGTAACAAACTCTGTTTTTATATTTCTGTCTTTATTTTGCTCACATTCTTGAAGGATATTTTTTCTTGGTACATAATTGTAGGTTGGCACGTATTTTCATTCAGCACATAAAAGATATAAAGAAAATACTTGTTTCTTGTGAAAATTTAAAAGCATAGAGATGAAATTTTTTAAAAGGCCCCAAATCAAACTGCCCAGCCATCATTACTATTAACATTTTAGGGTTTACCTACCCAAACTTTTCAGGCATAGATAGGTAATTCATTTACAGAAGTTAGATCTTAGTTTCTGAAAACTGAATTTTTTTACTTGACAGTATATTGTTACTTTTCTTTGCATAGTGTAATTTTTAAGAGTCTAGGTTTTGGAGTCAGCCACCTAGGTTCAAACCTGACTCAACTACATACTAATTGTTTAACCTTGGCACTTACTTAGCCTCAGTACCTGAGTTTCTTCATAGGTAATCCAGCTGAGACTTCTGTTGTCTACTTGCACAACTCAAAGTGTATCATCCTAGCCAAGCTAAAATCACTTTCACACCTTATATGACTTCTCCTCTACCTCAAATACAACTCAGACACAAATACTAAATAAATATTAAAAGTTGACTACATTATTTCCCTAATCTCTCTGATTTGCCCTATCCTTTGGATCAATGCTAAATTCCTATTCACATGCCTGAGCATCTTTATAAACTTTACAAATGCTCATCAGTATTTTCAGTTCTCCTCTCCCTTCCTGACACATAGATTGATAGAGGTGCTGGGAGGGTCTTGAACACATCTAATCAGTTTTTTTCTAGTAACAGTGGTCCCAATATTTAAAGAGGCCTCTTAGATTCTGCCTTTGTCTTTGCTACTCCTGGCTAAATATCTCTAGTTTCTTCACTTATTTCACAAGAGAAGTAATTCCCCATTACTTTGCACATTGGTTGTTACCTTATGACCATTTAATTTTGTTTACAACCCTTTTAAAGTATAGCACTAAGCGCTGACTACAGTACTCTAAGTATTTATAAACTGTGGGTCTGAGGGAGAAACATAAGCATTTATTAGAAGGATGGTCCAAAATATATAAAAGTAAAACAAACTACAGCAATAAATTTTTATTGTGAGCAAAGATTCTAGTGTTGTGGGAAAAAGGAAGAAAGCAAAGTTTAACAAAACTCTGTATAGCTTTAGAAATAAGGAACAAAAAAATCAAATATAAAGGGAGTGATCAGATATTAATTAGAAGGTCTGCCATGGGGACGGGCATTTTTGGGATGGAGGGGAGTAATACTCCCCTAGAGTATTTATCCAGAGAGCTAAACTCCACCCAAAGGAGTTTAGATGATGCTCCAGAGAGCTAAACTCTGCCCAAAGGGTGAAATTTAAAAGGAAGTCTATAATAGCTTAATATTTAGACCAAACTTAATTTTACCTGATGCTTTTCATCAGTGTAAACAGCTGCCTCTGAGGAGATACAGTAACTGTTAGCTTTATTTTGAAGTCTTTCATAACCTTTCAATAAAAATAAGGCACTCACCTTCTCTGGCTTCCCCTGGGTCTTCATTCACACCTTGATTATTCTATTGTCTCTCTGTGATGGATTGCATAAAATCTGCTCATCTAAGGCTAGAAACCTGTGGTGTTTTTAAATCTTGGTACCATCCCTGGTGTCTGACACACTGCTTGACACAAGACAGGCCCTCTGTGACTCTTTGTTGAATGAATGAGTGAATGAATGCTTTAGAAAATATTCATTTATTTGAAAGAAGGCATAAAGCAAATCACCTCCCAGGTTCTTTACAACTCCAAAAAGCCAGGCATCCATAAAGTTATGTTCAGTTTTCAAAGGTACAAAGAGTTTGGAAAGGACTGATGGCAGATGGTCTTTTCAAGAATGTGGAAGTATCAGTAAGTCAGCTTTATCTGAAAAATAATTTAGGCGTATAAAAAAAAAATAGAGCCACGGCCAGTGTCTTTGATATATCAGGATTTATCAGGATTATACATTTGAATGTAAAAAAAACAATCTTTGGGGTACAAAATCATGGGCTTCAAAATCATGAGATATTCCTTTCTCTCATGGGTAAGATAATTATGTAAGGGAACATCGTGATTTGAACATATTTAAATGTAGCCAATATCTTCGATTTTTCTCATTTATAAAATATATATATACATATACGCATAGAGAGTTCTATATACACATAAATTAAATTCATATAGAAATAGATTTGCCTGAGAAAAATTTAATCACACTATATGAATACATAATAAAATCTGAAGAAGTATAAATAATTTCAAACCCACCACATACATATGTGTGCATTTATTTTTTGGAAACAACTCTTCTTACAGATAATTAGCTAAACTTTTCTAACCAGAGATTCACAGATTGGTTTTTAATACAAAGCCATGGCTAGAGAGCCCTTCAAGTCCTGGCCCCTGTGTACCCTTCAGATCTCCTCTTCTACACATTGTTCCCATCTCACTACACTCTATCCACACTGACCTTCTTTTCCTCCCTCAAACATGCCAGGCTTGTGTGTCTCTCTGTACCTCTTGTCTGGAAAGCTTTCAACCCACATCTTTGCTTGGCTGTGCTGTTGACAGACAATTCTCCATGGGTTTCTCACGGTTATGTACATTCATGACTATTTTTTCAAGGATATTTATAAACTGTCTCCCTCCAGGGCAAAGAACAGGTTTATTTACTGTCCAGTAAACTGAAGATAATGTCTCCCCCTGGGGAGTTTGGGCAGGCTGGGTTGCAGTCCATTGTAAAAGACTGAAGTGGTCTAAGCTGTGGTTCCTCAGCTGAAATGTAAGCTCACAGCCTGTGTAGCACCCACTGGGGCCCCTCTGCTTCCCCAGCAGGACTCAGGAGTCAAAGAGGACAGACACAAACATGCAATTTATGCTGCTTGTTCTGGTACGAGTAATAAAGTCCTTGTCTCTGACCCATGAGAGTTCCCTTCCTGCACCACGTACTATAAAATTGTGACTTCCCTGAAAAAAACAAGCTACTTGGTGTTCCAGAAAGCTATTTCCAACTCGTAACAGGTAATCCATTTATTTGACAACATTCATTGAGCATCTTCATGAATGAGGTATACTATACCAGACTGGTAGAAAACAGTAAATTGGAACACAATCCTAGCCTCAAGGTGAAGAGACAGACAAGCAAAAAAATTACTAAACAGTGTGATGCACACATTTATAGAGTTATGAACAAGATAGTGAGGACCACAGAGAAGCAGATTAGGTTAAATGTAAGCAAATCAAAGTGGAGCTGGCTACCCAGGAACGGAAAGATAAGCATTCCAGCAGAGACAGACAGTAGCAAAGAATTTTGAGAGGGCATGGAGAGTTTGGCAAATGGTGTGACTGAATTAGAGGGTGCTTTAGGTATGGAATTAGAGTTTGATCAGGACTGCACTTTTCTCATGTTGAAGATGATGAATTATGCCATGTCTCTCCCTCAGAAATCTATTATTTGGGAGGGAAAATTTGATTTAGTTTCATAACACTGCTAGAAAATCCTGGAGAAAAAAAATAGCGGCATATTTGGATGTTTACACATTAAACTCTCTCTTTCAACTCATGAATTTGGCAGAGTTCACATTTTCTTTTGACTATTTATTTATTTTAATTTTTGAATTTTATTTATTTTTTTATACAGCAGGTTCTCATTAGTCATCAATTTTATACACATCAGTGTATACATGTCAATCCCAATCGCCCAATTCATCACACCACCACCACCACCCCTCTGCCGCTTTCCCCACTTGGTGTCCATACGTTTGTTCTCTACATCTGTGTCTCATTTTCTGCCCTGCAAACCGGTTCATCTGTACCATTTTTCTAGGTTCCACATATATGCGTTAATATATGATATTTGTTTTTCTTTTTCTGACTTACTTCACTCTGTATGACAGTCTCCAGATCCATCCACGTCTCTACAAATGACCCAATTCCGTTCCTTTTTATGGCTGAGTAATATTCCATTGTATATATGTACCACACCTTCTTTATCCATTTGTCTATCAATGGACATTTAGGTTGCTTCCATGACCTGGCTATTGTAAATAGTGCTGCAATGAACATTGGGGTGCATGTTTGACTCTATTACCTCTTAGGCATTTGTTAAACTATAGTAACTACTGTGGATTGAATCATGTCTCCCCAGAATTCATATGTTGAAAACCTAAACCCCAATGTGATTTTAGAGATAGGTCTTTTAAAGAGGTTATTAAAAGATTGAGTGAGGTCATAAGGGTGTGGCACTAATCCAATAGGACTGGTGTCTTTATAAGAAGAGGAAGTGTACATAGAGAAAAGGCAATGTGAGGACACAGCAAGAAGGCAGCCGTATGTAAGCCAAGGAGAGAGGAAGACTTCAGGAGAAACTAAACCTACCAACAACTTGATCTTGGATTTCCAATATCAGAACTGTGAGAAATTCACTTCTTAAGACATCCAATCTGTAGTATTTTGTTATGACAGCTCTAGCAAACTAACAGAGTAACCCATATAATGAAGACTAAGTTGCTTTTTAAATATAATTCAATTTTGGTCAGAGAATGTATACCAGGAAGTGAAAATGGATTTTCATTTAATTCAACAGTTATTAAGCACCTGGTTCCAGGAATTATGTTAGAACTTGAAACAACTGCCAATTTTTAAATAATTTATAGTTTACAATATAGTATTTCTGTAACTATCTTCTCACAATTATCTGTAAAGAATTATAGCTTCACATTAAAGATTTTTTTAAATTAAGTCTTAGAGAAGTCAAAGAATGTAGCAAGATCATTAATTTTGGTATGGAAAAGCCAGACCCAAATTCTGGCCCTCTTTAAAAAAACAACCAATCAAACACAAACTCTTACCACCATTCTCGAGTTCAGTCTACCTCACACCAATTAAGGATTTTGTTTTCAAAGCAAAGAGCTAGATTTTAGTCAAGTTTCAGGCTCTAGTCCAAATGTTTATAAGACCAAGCATGTAATATAAATAAGTGGAATACTCAATGGTAAAAAGCTGAAAGCTTGTCCTCTAAAATCAGAAACAAGAGAAGGATGCCCATTCCTGTCACTTTTATTCAACATAGTACTGGAAGTCCTAGCCACAGCAATCAGACAAGAAAAAGAAATAAAAGGCATCCAAAAAGATGTAAAACAATCACTATTTGCAGATGACATGATACTATATATAGAAAAATCCTAAAGTCTCCACCAAAAAAACTATTAGAATAAATGAATTCAGTAAAGTTGTAGGATACAAGCTTAATATACAGAAATCTCTTGCTTTTCTATACACTAATAATGAACTATCAGAAAGACAATTCAAGAATACAAGCCTATTTACAACTGCATCAAAAAGAATAAAACATCTAGGAATAAATTTAATTAAGAAAGTGAAAGACCTATACTTTGAAAACTGTAAGACACTGATAAAAAAAACTAAAGACAATACAAATAAATAGAAAGATATCCCATGTTCATGGATTGAAAAAATTAATATTTTTAAATATCCATACTACCCAAAGCAATCTACAGACTCAATGCAAGCCTAATCAAAATACTCATGACATTTTCCACAAAACTACAACAAATAATTCTCAAATTTATATGGAACCACAAAAGACCCCAAATAGCCAGAGCAATCTTGAGAAAAAAGAACAAAGCTGGAGGTATAACCCTTCCAGACTTCAAACTATACTATAAAGTTATAGTAATCAAAACAGTATGAGACCGGCACAAAAACAAAGATCAATGGAACAAATAGAGAGCCCAGAAATAAACCCACACACCTATGGCCAATTAATCTATGACAAAGGAGGCAAGAATTTACAATGGAGAAAAGACCGTCTCTTCTATAAGTGCTGCTGGGAAAACTGGGCAGCTACATGTAAAAGAATGAAATTAAGAACATTTTCTCTCACCATATACAAAAATAAGCCCCAAATGGATTAAAGACCTAAATGTAAGACCAGAAAGCATAAAACCCACAGAAGAAAACACAGGCAGAACACTCTTTTACATAAAGCAATATTTTGGTGGGTCTGTCTCCTAAGGCAAAGGAAACAAAAGCATAATTAAATGAAGGAGACCTAATTAAACTTAAAATCTTTTGCACAGCAAAGGAAACCATTGACAAAACAAAAAAAAATCCTAGTGAATGGGAGAAGATATTTACAAATAATATGATCACTAAGGGGTTAATATCCAATATATATAAACAGCCCACACAACTTAATATCAAAAAACAAACAATCCAATTTAAAAGTGGCCAGAAGACCTGAATAGACATTTTTCCAAAGAAGATATACAGATGACCAAAAGGTACATGAAAATATGCTCAACATCACTGATCATCAGAGAAATACAAATCAAAACCCCAATGAGATATCATTTCACACCTGTCAGAATGGCTATCATCAAAAAGTCTACAAATAACAAATATTGGTGAGCATGTAGAGAAAAGGTTGATGGGATTGTAAATTTGTGCAACCACTATGGAAAACAGTATGGAGGTTCCTCAAAAAACTAAAACAGAACTACCATATGATCCAGCAATTACACTCCTGGGTATATACCCAAAAAAACCAAAAACACTAATTTGAAAAGATATATGCACCTCAATGCTCACAGCAGCATTATTTACAATAGCCAGGAAATAGAAGCAACCTAAATGTCATCCATCAACAGATGAATGGAAAAAGAAGATGTGGTATATATATAATGAAATTACTCAGCCACAAAAAAGAATGAAATTTGCAACAACATGGATGGACCTATAGGGTATTATGCTTAGTGAAATGTCAGACAGGACATTTCAAGGACAAATACTGTACATTATCACTTATATGTGGAATTTAAAAAATAAAACAAACAAATATAACAAAACAGAAACCGACTCAGATGTAGAGAACAAACTAGTGGTTACAAGTGAGGAGAGGGAAGCGGAGAGGAGCAAGATAGGGGCAGGGGAGTAAGAGGCACAAACTACAATGAACAAAATGAATAAGCTGAAAGGATATGTTATACAGCACAGGGAATGTGGCCAATATCTTATAGTAACTTTAAATGAAGTATAATCTATAAAAATTTTGAATCACTATGCTGTACACTGGACACAAATATAATATTGTAAATCAGCTATACTTCAACTTTTAAAAATGAGTGGAAAAGTCTAGATGTAACATAACAGGAGGTGATGTGATCTGTGGTTGAATTGGAGGCTACATGCACAGTCAGAATGCCTTCTTTACAAACTGGGTTTTAAACATTGTGCCAGCAAACAAATCATAACCCGAATGTAAATTCAGGCCTCAAGATGACAATTTGTGCATCTTTCAATAGGGTTAAACTCAAAGATCATTTTCTTGCTATTCTGTTCTATAATGACAAAGCTAAACTTTTTTTTTTTTTGTGGTACGCGGGCCTCTCCCTGCTGTGGCCTCTCTCGTTGCGGAGCACAGGCTCTGGACGCGCAGGCTCAGCGGCCATGGCTCACGGGCCTAGCCGCTCCGTGGCATGTGGGATCTTCCCAGACCGGGGCACGAACCCGTGTTCCCTGCATCAGCAGGCGGACTCTCAACCACTACACCACCAGGGAAGCCTGACAAAGCTAAACTTTTATAAATTTATTCTACTTTGTGAAATAGGCAAACAGAACATATGTTTTATTTGTTTCCGTGATTTTATTTTTTGTTTGCTTAATACACTCCTGCACTTCTCTGCATATGAGAAATCACAAGGTTTTCAGATAACTAACCTAAAATCTGGAAAGAAATCTAGATTTATTGCCATGCACTCTAGTCTTCTCCTGTAATAAAATATTATTTCCTCCTAAAAACACCATGACAGATATTTTTGAGGAAAAGTTCAACTATATCCCAATTTCAAAAAATTTCTTGTGTGATATTTATTTGCTGTCCACTGGCCTTGACCCACCTCTATTCCCACCCAACTTATTAGAGTTCATCAGTGTTTTAGCACTGTTTTTACATTTGCACTTATATTTACATTTTCTTTATGAAATAGACTGTTAAAAATGAAATGAAGAGCAAAGCAGAAGAATAAGTTTACTAACAAAATTTTAGAGGATTTTTAACCTTACACCTAATTTAATTCTTTAAAACATGTTACAAAATTTGATCAAAATATGTGGAGGTAACTTAAACTAGGCGAGTTCTGAAATAACCTTAATCACTCATTCATTCAAAAAATATTTTAGTGCCTTGTGGAAGCACACTAGCCCTGGAGGTAAATGTAAAATAAACATGATTCTTACCCTTAAATATCTGGTCTATCAATTATTACGTATCGGTTGGTAAATGCTAGGAATGTACTGGAAACAGACAGGAGGGGTGTGTAAATTATAATGGGAGGTCAAGCCTACCAGAAGCGATATATGAACTGAGCTTCGAAGAATGAACAGACATTAGCTAGTTAACAAGGAAAAGACATTCCAGGTAGAGAAAATAGCATATTAGAACGAGGGAAGGAAATGTGAAGTGGCATTATACATTCAGGGATTCCTTAGGACTCAGTATGTCTGGGGGAGAATGTATGCGACAATAAAAAACTGAAGGTAACGTTACAGACATGCACAGGAATCACATCATCAAAGACTATGTTTGAACTTTATCTTGGAAGCAATGGGAGTCTTTGGAGGTTCTAATCATGCTGTAATTTCTTTTCATCAAATTTCATCAGATTTTAGAAGGTTCTCTGTGAAGTAGGGTAGAGGCTAGGTTAGACTCAGTTCTGACAGTGCAGAGAGATGCCAACTACCAAGCTGGTTAAGAGCTTGGACACTAATGCATTTACTGATCCAACATGAAATCCTGGGTTTGCCATTTACTTGACAAACTTACTTGTGTGATCTTGGACCAAGTACATAACTTCTTTGAGGCTCAGCTTTTTTATTTTGGACAACAGAAATAGTAATAGTACCTACACCATAAGGTTATCATGAAACTTAAAGGAAATAATACATGTAAAGTTCTTGTTCACTAAATATCATTGTTATTATGAGAGTATTATTAATAATGTGAGCAGCAGGAAGGCAGTGGCAGTGGGGATGGAACGAGATTAAGAACGTAGAATCAAAATGGCTTGGTGACCCTCTGGATTTGGTTGAATGGGGTTCAGGATTACCATCAGTGTTCTCTCTTGGGTAGTTGGTACAACTCCACATCATTCACCAAGACAGGGAATACAAAGAAATGAGCAAGTTTAGAAGAAGATAATAAGTTCAGTTTGGGATATGAGAAATTTGAGACACCAGAGGGATGATCATATGTAGATATTCAGAAAGCAGCTGGGTGGAGGTCTGCTGTTCTAGATTGCAGACATAAATATAGGACTCAGCATCAAGTAGCAAGTCATTAGAAGCATGAGTATTCCAAATGAGGCCACACAGGAAGAGTACATGGATTCAAAGGAGCATAATGCCAGGGACAGAGGCCACAAGAATACAGACACTTAAAAGGATGATTTTTGTAAAAGATACAAAGAATACTAAAAAGGAATTATGAGACAAGTACTATTTTAAAAAACAGTTACACAGAGAGTTTCAATGAATTAGTAGTAAAATTTGCCAGCTGTCACAGAATGATCTGGTAAGAAAAGGATGAACACAAATGAACTGCCTTTGGCAGTGTGGAGGTGACTGATGATCTCCTTAGTGGGAAATAAATTGGTTTACAATATCCATTCTCACATTTGCTCCTCTATAAATTGAAAATTAAAAGTCCTATCTTACAAGTATTTCCCAAGGATTAGAATTTAACAATATATAAATCTGAACTCCTGAGAGACAGTTATTATACAAACAAAATAAACAAATGTATATTTACATCATTTAACAGCATTATTTATTTACTTCTAATTCACAGCCACCTTCCCAAAAGCATTATAAAAATGCCCCCATATTTTTCAAGGTGCAATTAAGCTTTAGCTTAGAGGTAGTTCTTTTAAAATTAGGAATGAGAGAAGCTTATATTTAGCCCATAAATCACGATCACTGGTAAGGAAAATCATTTAAATGCACTAATTTGACTCAACACAAAAAAGGCACCTTAACACAATACCATATTTTAAGCACAGTCTGTGAAGAATTGTGAGAAATTGACTATTGATGACTTCACGTGTGGAACTGGAAAATCTCCCACTGTATCATCAGGAAACACATGCAGATTGATTTCCATTATCCCACTATTCAGCATGTACAAAAAGGATACACAGAAAATAACAAGAGTAAGACTTCAATTACAAGTAAGATAAGCTTTTCTCTGTATCCTACCCACATATGTATACCTCTTTTAAATATTCCTCATGACTAAGTAGGAAGTATGTATAAGGCACTTCTACTACACACCAAAGTATAATGTTGGCCTTAAGAAAAAGTACTTGTGTGACTGAGTTGTGAACTGAATTACTGTTCTTTTCATGGAACAAATAGTAACAAGAGTTATTCTGACTTCAGTATCTGGCAGACATCTTCTCAAAAGTGAACCAAGTAAACCTTCACTTCAAGAAAAACAGGAGCCCCGCCCCCACGGGCCCGCCCGGAGGCTTAAACTGCAACCCCGCAGCTCGGGAGGGCGTTGATGCCCGTGCCAACACCAGGCCGCGCGTGGGCTCCGGAGCGCAGCATGGAGGGCCCGGCCTAGCTGGGGCCCGTGGCCCTATGTCTTCTGGCTGTGACGCCGGTTCTGCGCACGATGCGGGGCTGCAGCCGCCAGGCCGCAGCCGCCGGGCGGTGGGTGCCCGAGCGGCCGGGAGGCGAGCCGGGACCCACAGGCAGGTGTGGGCATCCTGTCTGCAGCCAGCGTCACCGAGGCCGTGCTCAGGCCATGAACACTCGGTGAAGCTGCGCCCGGACAGCGCGGCCGACTCCTACTCGTGCTCTGAGGACCTGTGCGCGCTGCAGGACTCGGTGCCTCTGCCCTCCGTGCGGGCTTCCCTGAGGGAGGGCCTGCTGGACTTAACGCCGACCGCCTCCACGGGGTAGACTGGGCGCCGCTCCTGAGCACCCTCTGCCCCTGATCTGTATCCAGAGCTTCTTCCAGCCACGGCTTGTCGAGACAGTGTTTGGAATGAACAGACCCAGGGACGCTCCTTGCTCCAGCCCCCAACCACCCTCCAACCTTTCTTCCTGTCGCAACCTTTGGAATCAGCCACTCAGCTATCCTCAGCCTCCAGGACAGGCCAACACCGTTTTTTGAGCTTAGCTCCTTATCACTGATCAACCACAAGTTCCCAGGTTCGTCAGAATTATTCCATCGAAGTGGAGGCTGCCGTCCACCGCCTGTTCAACATGCATCTGGGGACACTTACCTCTCTCTGAGCTTCTATTTCGACAGCAACAATGGGACTCTGGACAGTGTGGGCCACATTTTTCGCCAACTGGCTGAGGAGAAGTGTGAAGGCGCCCAGCATCTCTTGAAAGTGCAAAACCAGTGCTGTGGCCGCGCCCTCTTCCAGGATGCGCGGAAGCCTTCTCAAGATGAGTGGGGTAAAACCCAGGACGCTGTGGAAGCCACCATTCTTAGGGAGAAGAGCCTGCACCAGGCACTATCAGATCTGTGCGCCCTGGGTTCCGCCCGCGCAGACTCCCACCTCTGTGACTTCCTGGAGAGCCGCTTCCTGGAGGAGCAGGTGAAACTCATCAAGAAGATGGGCGACCACCTGACCAACCTCCGCAGGCTGGCTGGTCCGCAGGCTGTGCTGGGCGAGTATCTCTTTGAAAGGCTCACCCTCGAGCACAAACAGGAGTCTCTGAAGTCCAGCGGCCTCTGAGGAGCCCCTTTGGCATCAGAGCTTCTGCCTGAAGCCCTGCTCTGCTGCTACTAGGCAGCTTTGTAACCGCCCTGGAGCCCTCTCCCAAGCCTTGGACCAAATGGAAACAATAACGCTTTTTGCAGAAGGAAAAAAAAAAGCCTATTTGAAACACAAACAGAATAAAGAGGAAAAAAAATAAATATATATATATATGTGTGTATATATATATATTCATGTTCTTTCTTTTTCCTTTTTTTAAAAATTTATTTTACTGAAGTATAGTTGATATACAATGTTGTGTTAGTTTATGCTGTACAACAAAGTGATTCAGTTATACATATATATAATTTTTCATATTCTTTTCCATTATGGTTAATTACAGGACATTGAATATAGTTCCCTGTATTATACAGTAGGACCTTGTTGTTTATCCATCATATATATAATAGGTTACCTCTGCTAATCCCAAACTCCTAATCCATCACTCCCCCACCTCTCCCTTCCCCTCGGGAACCACAAGTTTGTGTGCTATGTCTGTGAGTCTGTTTCTGTTTCATGGATAAGTTCATTTGTAACATATTTTAGATTCCACATATAAGTGATATCATATGGTATTTGTCTTTCTCCTTCTCACTTACTTCATTTAGTATAATAGTCTCTAGGTCCAGCCATGTTGCTGCAAATGGCATTATTTCATTCTTTTTTATAGCTGAGTAGTATTCCATTTTATATATATCACATCTTCTTTATCCATTCATCTGTCAGTGGACATTTAGGTTGTTTTCATGTCTTGGCTATTATAAATAGTGCTGCTGTGAACATAGGGGTGCATGTATGTTTTCAAATTATAGTTTTGTCCAGATATATGCCCAGGAGTAAGATTGCTGGATCATATGGTAGCTCTATTTTTAGCTTTTTGAGGAACTGCCATAGTGTTTTCCATAGTGGTTGCACCAATTTACATCCCCACCAACAGTGTAGAAGTAAGTCAGAAAGAGAGACAAATACCATATGCTAACACATATATATGGAATTTAAGGAAAAAAAAATGTCATGAAGAACCTAGGGGTAAAACAGGAATAAAGACACAGACTTACTAGAGAACGGACTTGAGGATATGGGGAGGGGGAAGGGTAAACTGTGACAAAGCGTGAGAGAGGCATGGACATATATTCATGTTCTTTTAACATATGAATTGCCCCACTTTATCTGTGTGAAATAAGTTTGTTCCCGTTATTGGGCTGCTTCTCAAGCTTTGCTGCTCATTTGAATTACCTAAAGAGCTTTTAAGAAAAACATTGGTGTCTGGGTCCCAGCCCCAGAGATTTTGATTCAGTAGGTCTAGGGAGGAGCCTGGGCACAGGGAGGTCTCAGAGTTCCCCAGGTGATTCTAATGTGCAGCAACTTTGGGAACCACCTCTTGGCTTCAATCCAGCTAGTGATCAGATATTAAATCTAAGACACATGGGCTAGTGCATGAGCTCTAGGAAGATTCGTGCCAGGGAAAATGATCGATAGTTGTGTTACTTCTCTGAAATGTATTGAAATTTCCAATTAGCATGAACAGGGGAGGGTGAATGGGTGAATGCAATAAGGTGTATCATTTACGTATTTCCCTATGTGTATGGCTAGAAGCTTTTGCAACTGAGGTCTGCCCTACTTTTCATGCTAATGGTAATGCTTGTCCTCCTAATGCAGCTGTAAACTTTATAAGCCCATAGGTAGACAGCATCACAAAATATTTACCACTCCCCACTGGCCCACTCTCAAGCTTCTCTCCCCTTCCCCAATACACAAATGTACCTCAATGCTCTTGAGACCAATATCAACATATTGACCTTCAATTCTTCTACTTTGCAGCTTCCCTCTTATCATGAGATGTCAGCATTTAGTGCAAGGACAAATGCTTGCCTCTTGGTGAGTAATGTAGGCAATGCCTCCAAGAGACAAATAGCCCTTAGGGAGGGGGAAAAAGTCTTTCAAAAAGGTTGATGCCTAGAGGAGGCATTTTCAGTCATCTCAGCTTAGAGGTCAAATATCCAAAATTAAAAAGGTTAAAAAAAAGAAAAAGAAGAAAGCAAGGAAGAAAAGAAGGAAACAATTTTCTTATCTCATAGTAATAAGGCAGTTTTCCTTAAAAAAAAAAAGACTTAAGCCTTAAATTCTCTTTCCTAATCAAAATGTGCTTTTCCGTCTTTAGACTATTCCTCTTATATCCTGTATTATTCATGACGTTTAATTCTTGAAATAGCACATGGCTGAAAACAGAAGCTAACCTCTTGTCCACTATGAATTAAATCTTCTTTTCCTAGGACCTGTCTACAATGTACAATTTGGGGTTTGCCAACGTAATTATTTTCTCTGAAATAAGTTACAGCATTTTGCCTTTTCAATATATAGTTATACAATATATTGTTAACACAACAAAGTTAATATAGTCAATATAGTAAATACAACTATAACACACGTGATATGATGCCACTTTGGTGATTTTCTTCATCCATGTAATTCTGAAATTTGACAGTATAGTTTTCATATTCTAATGAGCTGAGTATTACCTTTGCAAGGATAGAAAAATAAAATAAATTCACAATATTCTTGTGTGGTTTGCCCCTGGGGTGGATTACCATAATGGGGGGATATTTGAGCCTTTCCCCAAGTCATTAAAAAACCTCCAGCGAGCAGCCCCTTGTCCTCTCCAGGGAGTGGGGGGAAAGGATCTTTAATCATAATAATCCTGGGGGGAGAAATCTCAGAAATAAGACATCTGCTTCTGTGCCTTGTTGTTTTGCAGAATAGCAATGATTGCTTTAGCAGCTTCTATTGCCATGTGTGTACAATAAGTAAATGAACATAAAATTGAATGAATGCATAAAAGAAGGATAAACCCACCCAGCTTAACAAATCCACTCTCTCACCTGCTGTGCCCTGAAACATGAAAGAAAGAATCACGGGATCATAAGGATTAATAAAATAACAGTCTCTGTTAACAATAAAAAAAAAAGAAAGAAAGAAAAAGAGAAACAACAGTATCAGGACTTCCCTGGTGGTTCAGGGGTTAACACTCCACGCTCCCAATGCAAGGGGACTGGGTTCAATCTCTGGTCAGGGAACTAGATCCCACGTGCCGCAACTAAGAGCCCGCACGCAGCAACGAAGATACCGCGTGCTGCAACTAAGACCAGGCACAGCCAAGAAAAACAACAGTATTTGTTACCAATAATAAAATACAGGATTTCAAGAGAAAGTTAGATTCCTAATAATCTGACAAGATTAGTAGTGATAGTAATAAATCAATTTTGGACATCTTATAATTAATAGATGAACATTTGGGAGACCCACATTTTTCGGGTCTCCGTGTACCAATATTTTGCAAGTGATCAATAAATTATGTCACAAAATCATGCACTGGGTAAAAGACCAATTCTAAGTGCAAGATAAATCAATGAATTTTAATAAAATAGAGTACAAAATGTTCTTTAGTATGGTTTCATATTTCACAAAACAACTGATCCTATCTATGAAACAGAAACAGAATCATGGACATGGAGAACAGACTGATAGTTGCCAAGGGGGAGGGGGTTGGGGGAGGGATGGAGTGGGAGGTTGGGGTTAGCAGATGTAAGTGTTTATATATAAAATGGATGAACAACCAGGTCCTACTATATAGCACAGGGAACTATATTCAATATCCTATAATAAACCATAATGGAAAAGAATATAAAAAAAGAATGTATATATATATATATACATACACAAAATATATATGTATAACTGAATCACTTTGCTGTATAGCAGTAATTAACACAACATTATAAATCAACTATACTTCAATAAACAATAATATAATGTTGGCCTCAAGAAAAAGTACTTGTGTGACTGTTTGAGCTGTGAGCTGAATTATTGTTCTTTTCACGGAACAAATAGTAACTATAGTTATTCTGACTTCAGAGAACAAGAATGCTCATCTTTTCATTTGAAAATGCTGCTTTTAACAATTATTCATAAGAACACACCTTCAAGCCAAGGTGGGTGGGGTGGGGATTGTGACAATATTTCATTTCATATAGTCAAATTTTAGGAAGATTTTCAAGTGCATCCCCCTAAAAATAACTACCTAAGGTCAATCACAATTACTAAAAAAGATTGAAATTTGTGCCAAATATCTGTGATGTAACAAAAGACAGAGGAAGATGGCCCAAAATTACTTCAAAACGCCAGATACTTTGAGGTATGAACTATCGGTGATATATGACTTAGGTTAACTAAGGATTTTACTAAAATTTTAACAGCTATGAGTTATATATGTTTCAAGGGACTGGAACAGGTGATGTACCTCTTCTTTTCTAAGGGACTGAGAAAGTTAAAAGGTGAGAAGTTGATGAGAGGTTGGCTATGACAACACTTTTGAAATTAGAGATCAGTTTGTTTTAACTTCAATATCTTTCCTGATATTGGAACAAATCCCCCAGCAAGCAATTTGCAAAGCTCTAGAAAGTACAGGAGCCAGGGTAATAACCAACATGACTTGGTGGACAACAAATCATGTCAGTCCAATTGAATTCCCTTTTACCCAGTGACAGCCTTATAAATGTGGGGGAATAAATGAAGTCGTATATCTTGGCTTCACGAGGCTTTGGACTGTAACACTCAGAAGATATACAGGGTAGTAAACTATGGTTTGGAGCATAATCTTGGAGGAGTAATTAGTTATTGCTCATTTTTCAGAGACTACTCTTTGCAGTGATGTATATCAAGGAAATTACCCAGGTATATCCCTAGGAAATATTTTTATTAATGACTTCAATATTAAAATACATGGCATTTTCATAAAATTCACATGTTAAAATGCAGCATATATAAAGAAAAATTCAAGTTATTACATTTAGAATACTTGTAAGAAGTCATTTCCATTTGGTGCCCCTTAGAGCCTATTTCTGAATCATTCGCATGGGATATAATATTCATAGAATGTGCAGGTTTTCCCATTTTCCATTCTATCTATCTCCATTGCAGTTACACTACCTAGTGAAATTCAAGATAAAGGCACTGTTCTTGGATCAGTGTGAAGCTGTGGAATTGCCTTCCGGGAAAGATCATTTTCCTTTTGTTTTTACATTTCCCTTTTGTGTTATGTCTTCAAGTGCCATGCTTTTATTATGAATCGACCGTAGCTACTGTTAAGAAGGGCACCGCTCAAAATCAAGGTGGATTACATTTCAGAAATGTAAGCAGATGATCTTAAAACTGGAAACCTATTTAATACAGAATAATAAGAAAATAAAATAAAAACTGACATAACCTAGATAGAGGAGAGAAAGTGTAACATTTGGTACTGGCAATTAATTTAAATGTAAAGTTGAACATAATTTGAAAATATTTCATTTAGGACACTTGTGGCTACATTCATAAAACAGTCTACCATTGTTATATGACATCAGCTTTGGACAGCAGGATTATGGTAACATAACATAAATTAAGTGGCTTTGTGAATAGATTATCTGTTTCTATAATAACTCACTAATAAAATCATCTGATTCCATAGTCTTTTTGGAAGTAATATTTTAGTAACTTCAAATTTCACAATTATTAGTCTAAGTTTTCCTTTCCTCTTTTTTTTTTTTTGTGGTACGCGGGCCTCTCACTATTGAGGCCTCTCCCGTTGCGGAGCACAGGCTCCAGATACGCAGGTTCAGCGGCCATGGCTCACAGGTCCAGCCGCTCCACTGCATGTGGGATCTTCCCGGACCGGGGCACGAACCCGTGTCCCCTGCATCGGCAGGCGGACTCTGAACCATTGCGCCACCAGGGAAGCCCTCCTTTCCTCTTGAATTGATTTTGGCAATATAAATAATCCAAGAACATTTCTCAATTCACCAAGAATTTCAGAGTATTTTTGTTAAATTACACATAATAAAATATGGGTTCTGTTGCCATGACTTATATAAGTAACTACACTTCTTTTTGCCTCGTAATATTCATTATTCAAATAAGCATTAAAATGGTGCTTACCCCACCTTAAGAAGCAGGAAACATCTCGAATAAACAACCTAACCTTGCACCTCAAGCAATTACAGAAAGAAGAACAAAAAAACCCCAAAGCTACAGAAGGAAAGAAATCATAAAAATCAGATCAGAAATAAATGAAAAAGAAATGAAGGAAATGATAGCAAAGATCAATAAAACTAAAAGCTGGTTCTTTGAGAAGATAAACAAAATAGATAAACCACTAGCCAGACTCATCAAGAAAAAAAGGGAGAAGACTCAAATCAATAGAATTAGAAATGAAAAAGGAGAAGTAACAACTGACACTGCAGAAATAAAAAAAATCATGAGAGATTACTACAAGCAACTCTATGCCAATAAAATGGACAATCTGGAAGAAATGGACAAATTCTTAGAAATGCACAACCTGCCAAGGCTGAATCAGGAAGAAATAGAAAATATGAACACACCAATCACAAGCACTGAAATTGAAACTGTGATTAAAAATCTTCCAACAAACAAAAGCCCAGGACCAGATGGCTTCTCAGGTGAATTCTATCAAACGTTTAGAGAAAAGCTAACACCTGTCCTTCTCAAACTCTTCCAAAATATAGCAGAGGGAGGAGCACTCCCAAATTCCTTCTACGAGGCCACCATCACCTTGATACCAAAATCAGACAAGGATGTCACTAAGAAAGAAAACTATAGGCCAATATCACTGATGAGCATAGATGCAAAAATCCTCAACAAAATACTAGCAAACAGAATCCAACAGCACATTAAAAGGATCATACACCATGATCAAGTGGGGTTTATTCCAGGAATGCAAGGATTCTTCAATATATGCAAATCTATCAATGTGATAAACCATATTAACAAATTGAAGGAGAAAAACCATATGATTATCTCAATAGATGCAGAGAAAGCTTTCGACAAAATTCAACACCCATTTATGATAAAAACCCTGCAGAAAGTAGGCATAGAGGGAACTCTCCTCAACATAATAAAGGCCATATATGACAAGCCCACAGCAAACATCATCCTCAATGGTGAAAAACTGAAAGCATTTCCACTAAGATCAGGAACAAGACAAGGTTGCCCACTCTCACCACTCTTATTCAACATAGTTTTGGGAGTTTTAGCCACAGCAATCAGAGAAGAAAAGGAAATAAAAGGAATCCAAATCGGAAAAGAAGAAGTAAAGCTGTCACTGTTTGCAGATGACATGATACTATACATAGAGAATCCTAAAGATGCTACCAGAAAACTACTAGAGCTAATCAATGAATTTAGTAAAGTAGCAGGATACAAAATTAATGCACAGAAATCTCTGGCATTCCTATATACTAATGATGAAAAATCTGAAAGTGAAATCAAGAAAACACTCCCATTTACCATTGCAACAAAAAGAATAAAATATCTAGGAATAAACCTACCTAAGGAGACAAAAGACCTATATGCAGAAAATTATAAGACACTGATGAAAGGAATTAAAGATGATACAAATAGATGGAAAGATATACCATGTTCTTGGATGGGAAGAATCAGCATTGTGAAAATGACTCTACTACCCAAAGTAATCTACAGATTCAATGCAATCTCTATCAAACTACCACTGGCATTTTTCACAGAACTAGAACAAAAAATTTCGCAATTTGTATGGAAACACAAAAGACCCCGAATAGCCAAAGCAATCTTGAGAACGAAAAAAGGAGCTGGAGGAATCAGGCTCCCTGACTTCAGACTATACTACAAAGCTACAGTAATCAAGACAGTATGGTACTGGCACAAAAACAGAAAGATAGATCAATGGAACAGGATAGAAAGCCCAGAGATAAAACCACGCACATATGGACACCTTATCTTTGATAAAGGTGGCAGGAATGTACAGTGGAGAAAGGATAGCCTCTTCAATAAATGGTGCTGGGAAAACTGGACAGGTACATGTAAAAGTATGAGATTAGATCACTCCCTAACACCATACACAAAAATAAGCTCAAAATGGATTAAAGACCTAAATGTAAGGCCAGAAACTATCAAACTCTTAGAGGAAAACATAGGCAGAACACTCTATGACATAAATCACAGCAAGATCCTTTCTGACCCACCTCCTAGAGTAATGGAAATAAAAACAAAAATAAACAAATGGGACCTAATGAAACTTCAAAGCTTTTGCACAGCAAAGGAAACCATAAACAAGACCAAAAGACAACACTCAGAATGGGAGAAAATATTTGCAAATGAAGCAACTGACAAAGGATTAATCTCCAAAATTTACAAGCAGCTCATGCAGCTCAATAACAAAAAAACAAACAACCCAATCCAAAAATGGGCAGAAGACCTAAACAGACATTTCTCCAAAGAAGATATACAGACTGCCAACAAACACATGAAAGAATCCTCAACATCATTAATCATTAGAGAAATGCAAATCAAAACTACAATGAGATATCATCTCACACCAGTCAGAATGGCCATCATCAAAAAATCTAGAAACAATAAATGCTGGAGAGGGTGTGGAGAAAAGGGAACACTCTCGCACTGCTGGTGGGAATGTGAATTGGTTCAGCCACTATGGAGAACAGTATGGAGGTTCCTTAAAAAACTACAAATAGAATTACCATATGACCCAGCAATCCCACTACTGGGCATATACCCTGAGAAAACCATAATTCAAAAAGAGTCATGTACCAAAATGTTCATTGCAGCTCTGTTTACAATAGCCCGGAGATGGAAACAACCTAAGCGCCCATCATCGGATGAATGGATAAAGAAGATGTGGCACATATATACAATGGAATATTACTCAGCCTTAAAAAGAAACGAAATTGAGCTATTTGTAATGAGATGGATAGACCTAGAGTCTGTCATACAGAGTGAAGTAAGTCAGAAAGAAAGAGACAAATACCGTATGCTAACACATATATATGGAATTTAAGGAAAAAAAAAATGTCATGAAGAACCTAGGGGCAAGACAGGAATAAATACTCAGACCTACTGGAGAACGGACTTGAGGATATGGGGAGGGGGAAGGGTGAGCTTTGACAGGGCGAGAGAGAGTCATGGATATATACACACTAACAAACGTAGTAAGGTAGATAGCTAGTGGGAAGCAGCCGCATGGCACAGGGATATTAGCTCGGTGCTTTGTGACAGCCTGGAGGGGTGGGATAGGGAGAGTGGGAGGGAGGGAGACGCAAGAGGGAAGACATATGGGAACATATGTATATGTATAACTGATTCACTTTGTTATAAAGCAGAAACTAACACACCATTGTAAAGCAATTATACCCCAATAAAGATGTTAAAAAAAAAAAATGGTGCGTACTTTATAGTGTTTTTTTAAAAGGCTAAAAGATTAAAACACACAAAACTCTTAGAACAGCAAACACAGTATGCACTTAAACTTTGTTATTATTATTATTGCTATTATTATCCTTTCCTAAGATACAAATGCCTCTGCATTTATCATATCACCTTTCTTATTATTTTTCTCATTTTTTGGTGATCCATTGATTTACATTATGGTTGGTTGATTGACTGATTGATCGATTGATTTTCCCTTGAGTAGCCACAACTATGCCCAACCTTTTATTTCATCCTTTTCGGGTCATTTTTTAAAGCTGTGTCTATCTATTAGAATGCTTTCTCGGGGCTTCTCTGGTGGCGCAGTGGTTGAGAATCTGCCTGCCAATGCAGGGGACACCGGTTTGATCCCTGGTCTGGGAAGATCCCACATGCCGTGGAGCAACTAGGCCCGTGAGCCACAACTACTGAGCCTGCGCATCTGGAGCTTGTGCTCCGCAACAAGAGAGGCCACGACAGTGAGAGGCCCGCGCACCGTGATGAAGAGTGGCCCCCGCTCGCCGCAACTAGAGAAAGCCCTCGCACAGAAACAAAGACCCAACACAGCCAAAACTAAATAATTTTTTTTTTAAAAAAGTGCTTTCTCTTGCAAGTGTCAGAAAATCTAACCCACACTAGTTTAAACAAATGAGTGGGTTTAGTGGCTCATTTTTGTTCCTGAAATGTTTAGAGATAGGGGAGATTCAGGCAATGTTTGATAAGGGCTCCAGCTCCATTTCTCTGTAATTCCTTCAGCTCTACACTTGTCTCTTGGTTGGCTCCCTACTTAGACTGGCTTCCCTAGTGACTGTGAGATGTTTAGGATCACCAAACAAAGGCTCCAAAGAAAAGTATAGCAGATTGTTTCCTACAACAATCAAATAAAAGTACTCAAAGTCACTTTTATTAAACCATCCCTCAACTAGTCACCATGATCAATGGGGAAGCCATGAACTAACTGGCTCAGGCTTAAACCAATCACTGGCAAGGGAGAAAGGCCCTCCTACGAAGCCAGGAGTGGGATCAAGCCACCAAATTCATAGAATTACTATACAGGCAGGGAGAAAGTAGTTAGCATCAATTGCCAAGCATGTGAGTGAACCATCTTCAATGTTCAAGCCTAGTCAAGCCCCTAGATGGAGTCAGCCCCAGACAACACACAGGGTGCAGAGTCTAGTCAACAACAGATCACAAGAAATAATAAAATTGTGGTTTTTTTAAGTTACTAAGCTTTGGGAGTGGTTTGTTATACAGCAATACATAACCAAACCAGTTGTCAGTACATTTTCATGTGCACTTGAATGAGGAGACTTCTATTTGTATTCAGGGTTTGCTAATGAAGAGTGTGTACATTGTCTCTGGCCCTAATCATTGATAATTTGAGGTATGGTTGAATCATACTTCACACATCTACAGCAGGATGACAGATTGATATGCTCAGCTTTCAACCTAAGTCCCACTATCTCTTGGAGCATTCACCGAGAGTGGTGATGTAGCTCTAAACTGGGATCATTTCCTATACCCACCTACTGGTTATCCAGTACTTAGAATAAACATGGCATATACAAAGACACAATTCTAAACCTCAGCTCCCACCTACACCACATTACTTGAGGAGACTTCATCTCCAGTAAGTCTACAAATCACTGCTGCTCTCACACATCCCAATTTCCTGTAGTCTTTCTTGAAACTTCGGTGTCTCTGACAAGATGTAGATTTTTTTTAAAGCATTAATATCAAATGGAGCATCACAGTTTTTAGTTCTCTATCTCAGAAAAATAACATTCATGCAGGAGAAAGAAGTTTTCATTTAATATAAACTTTGGATTTTTCTACCAGTATCAGAAAAAGCACAGTGCCACTTTCCTTTGAAATGGCAGATTTGCTCTGTCCTGGCAGTAAAGTACAGTTAACATGGATAAATTCCACTAGTCATGCCATTAATGACAAGTGTTCCCAAAATCTTGTCATAGGTTTACTGTAAATTTTGGTTTTTCTTTGTATAATGTTTAGTATTATCTGTGACTTCTTAAGTTATTTCATTGAAGTTGTGAATAACTATTACACAATTGATCAGGTAAAATTTCATCACAGCCTTTACAGATCCATGGCATTTTTAAATTTCCAATTGTCTCTATTCCCTTTTTGTATTTGGCAAAATTAAAAGATAATATATTAATAGAAAAAAAAGTATATGGAAGGAAGGAAGGAAGGAAGGGCAGACAAGAGGAGGAAGAGGGAAGAGAAGGGAAGGAGGAAGAAAAGAAAAGGTAACAGGTAAAAAGGAAGAGAGTTTTGAAAAACACAAAGGATTCCTATTATCATGAATAACAAATTTCATATTTCCTTGTCTTCACTATAGTCACCCCTATATAAGTTACTACTTTACTCTTTCATCAGGCTTGGTTCTGGAAACAAATCTGTAATAGATCTGTTTTCAATAATTTACGGTATTTTTATCTTCCACTCTTCTTTTCAGTTTTCCTGAATCTCTGGAATTATCCTCCTCACTCAACCATCTTCAACTCCACAATATATTGTACTGGCCCCATCTTAAGTTTCTGACATTCACTCCACCTCCCTTGACTGCCTCCTAGGAAAACCTTGACCTCTCAGAAATGGGAGCTAGTGAGCCTGTCGTTCTGTTTTGTTCATGCTAGCACATTAACTAGCTAATCCTGAACATGCAGATAATGAAATTACATTTATAAGAATGTACTTTAAAATGATAAGCATATGTACTTTAACATAAACCAATTAATGGTTTAATACAAACCATTTCCTTTTGATGAAATATAAGGAAAAGTTATCTTCTTTGAATTTTATCACATACTTTTTATTAATAATTTCTAAATTATAAGATACTTATAAGGCATTTAAGACATTTTTAATAAGTTCTGAATTATAAGATACTCATGAGAGTTTTAAGCAACTTGGAGGGACTGAGGAAGAAGATATTTGAGATTAAAATAGGCGTTTCAATATTCTTCCTATAACTGGATACTCCATTATACTTGAGGCCAGTTCTAACTGCAGGTGTCAATGACAGAAAAATGAAACTGAAACTGTGATAGTCTTCATATTTCTTTACTCTTCTTCTTCTTTTTACTCCTTTCTATTTCACATGTGTGGATACATATATATATATGTATATCAGTACTGAATACATGTGTATATATTTATGAGTATATGGACACATATATAAAATTTTGAAAAGGTTTAAAGAAAATATATTTTGCCAGTAATACACATCACACTTTCTTTCTCACTGAGAAGAAATAAAAATATCTATGGTCCCATCTAATGAGCCAAATACTCCAAAAACAGAACAAATAAGGATAAAATAGTCAGTATCAAAAGAAGTCTACTATTAGAACAAAATCTGAAAGGGGAATAATAAGCAGGGTCTAGAGAAACGAATCCATATATATATATACATACATATATACATAATCTTGAAAAGTAATAAAGTCAGCTTTATTACTTCAGAAATCAAGATAGTTGTCCCCTCCATTCTGGCACTTGCCTGAGACAGAAATACGGCGAGGGCAACAGAATGTTAAGTGATACTTTATCTTTGGTGACTGTTGGCCCTTCAGAGACAGTCATTTTTCAATTTGCCAAAGGCAGGAAGAAGCCTTGAGTCAGATAATGAAAAAAATTTTTTTGCAAAGAAAGCCAACAGAACGTCTCATTTCTAAATTGTTCTACTAAATAATAGTCAAAATAAAAAACACCTGGAAAGAGAAATACCAAAACTTTATAGCTTAAATATCTTAGTGTGGGTTTCCAAAAGCAGATCCTTAGATAGGATTTAAGTTGCAAATGGTTTCCTTGGGAAATGATCCCAATGAACAAGGTATAGGAACGGGCAAGTGAGAAAAGACAAAGGAGAAAGCTAATAAAGAATGTTAGTTGCTAATGTGACAACTGGGGCTCAGTTCCTGTGGGGACCTCTCTGAGGGCTATGTAGAATGCACCTCAGAATTTGCCTACTGAGATGCTGAGGCTTTTATTCACCAATTCCCATTCCTCTTTGACTACAGTAACTCCTTATCATGACAACTCCCACCTCCTGGGGAGAAGAATGCAGGAAGCAGCAGTATTTAGCATGTTTGTTTCCCTGTGAACTCTCAGGTGGGCTGAAGGGCTTTGAGCAGGGCACTGACAATTTCTGCTACAAATAGGTTTAATTCATTATGGCTTAAAATAGACCTGTTCTAGAAGATAAGCATTCTCTATAATATAACAGAGTTTTTCCATTTTGACAATGACTATTTGAATATTTGTGTATTACCAGTGTTTCACACAGGTCTCAGCACATACTAAATATTTTTAGATAGTTGCTGGATGAATAATGCATCTTTTGATGGAGAGCACAACTTGAATGAAGAATGCCACAATAAATAGGAAAAAAATGGATTTATATTTTTTAAATAGAAGCCAAAGAAACATATCCAGAATGTTGGCTGAAGAGGGGCCTTTGCAGCAATCCTCTCAAGAGTTCAAAAAAAAAGGTGCCATGCACTAAATAGCTCAAAGGAAGCACACAAAATGTTCAATTCCATAAGAACCAACACACAAACAAACATGGTGCAGTTAGATAATCCAGCAGAAATAAATATTGCAAAATACTAAAAGAGGAAAAAAAGAGTATAGAGTTAGAATTTGTTTTTATACTTCAACTTTGGGTGAGCCGAGTGGGACTAAGCTCAAATATAACATAAAACATGCTGTCCTACAAACAAATAACATCCTCTTCAGATTCATACATTTTAAAATAATATATGCCCATGATGCCAAGGCACTTTAAGCTGTATGAATCAAAGGAATCTCTCCCTCCCTTCCTCCCTACCCTCCCTCTCTCTGTCTCCCTCTCTCTCTCCCTCTTTATCTCCCTCTCTCTCTCCCTCTCCTCTCTCAATCTCTCTCATCAATTAAAGAAATCTGGTTTCATAATCAAACAGCACTTATTTCTCTTGGTTTTGAAAGAGGTTTCATTATATTCCCTTCAAATGACTAAGACTCCCAGTTTTAAAATATCGTACCTGTTAAATGTACACATTAAATGTAAGGTCTAAAACAGCCCTAATAGACTTCATTATTATTTTGGGAATGTTGTATACAACATATGGAAATATAAGTTCTAATCTAAACCATTAAAAACCTGAACAGTACAAGAAATGAATGGAGCTCTGTTTTTCTAACCTCATGTGCATTACGATGCCAACAAACTGGGACCAGTTCCTCCCCTCCAAATAAGAAAATGGCCCAGAAATCTCTTGTTCCCATGAAAATTTATGAAAGAGCAGAATACAACTGCATTCTTATTTTGTATCAGTATCTATAACAATTGTGAGGAGAAAAAATCCTTTTAAAGAATTCCAGGACTTCCTTGGTGGTCCAGTGGCTGAGACTCTGTGTTCCCAATGCAGGAGGCCCAGGTTCGATCCCTGGTCAGGGAATTAGATCCCACATGCCGTAACTAAAGATCCCGCATGCCGCAACTAAGACCTGGCACAGCCAAATAAATAAATGCGTGTATTAAAAAAAAAAAAAAAAAAAAGAGGGGGGAATGTTTTGTCCAGCAACATTGAAGGGACTTCCCTGGTGGCGCAGTGGTTAAGAATCCGCCTGCCAATGCAGGGGGCATGGGTTTGATCCCTGGTCTGGGAAGGTCCCACATGCCGCAGAACAACCAAGCTCGTGTGCCACTACTACTGCACCTGCGTGCCACAATTACTGAAGCCCACATGCCTAGAGCCCATGCTCCACAACAAAGAGAAGCCACCGCAATGAGAAGCCCACACACTGCAACGAAGAGTAGCCCCCACTCGCCACAACTAGAGAAAGCCTGTGTGCAGCAACGAAGACCCAACACAGCCAAAAATAAATAAATAAATTTAATAAATTAGGAGGAAGTCATTTGATGCCTAAAAAACAAGGTAAATTAAAAAAAAACAAAAAAAAGAATTCCAATTTGTGTCTGTGGCGTGTGGTCTGCCATCAAAACTTGATCTAAGATAGGACTAACTGCAAGTGGTTTATTTAGGAAGAGATCTCAGTTAGCAAAGAATAGGAATGGGGAAGTGAGAAAGAGAAAGGAGAAAAGTTAATAAAGCATCAGCTAAACAAAAGAAATATTTTAGAAGTGACAATCCTAGTTTCCCTTTCCATGTTTTTTACCTCTCATGATTCATTATCCTCTCACTTCTTTGCATAATCCATGTCTGTTTCTCTTCTTTTTTGCTGTTTTTTTTTTAAACTAAGCTGAAATGTTGCTTTGTTCTGCTGAGAACAAAGCAGAAAGCATTCTTTTTTTCTTCAATTTTGAAACATTTTCTTTAAGCTAACTGGAGTTTATTCATTTTGCTGATTATAGATGATAGATGATAGATAATCTTACTCAGCATAAAAAAAAATTGGCCATATTTGAAAATGCAAACTGACACAGCACAAAAACACATGTGCACAAGGTTACTCTACTGCAACATGGTTTGACAGTGTGAAATACTGGAAACATACATAGGAGAGTGAATAAGTGGGATGCTATTTTTTGAATCCTAAACACTCCCTTGACTTGACTTTGCTTTTTGCCCCACCTACCACCATTTTTCTGCTCCCTTAAAAGCAAAATTCTTGGAAATATTTGTCTATATTTGCCATCTCAAATTCTTATTTTTCCATCTTCTTTTAAAACAACTCCAATAACTTTCTACCCAACCGGCCACTGAAATTCAATTCAAAGATGCTGGTGATTCCCCATATGGCTAATTCAATTATCTGTTCCCAGTTCCCTTGTTACTTGACCTGTGAGCATCATTTGACAGTTAATCACACCCTCCTCCTGCAAATACTTTATTCATTTGGATTCCTGGTCTTTACACTCCCCATGTTCCTCTACATCTCTAGATGCTTTTCTCCATATCTACTGTGCCTTCATTCTCTTCTCTCTCTTCTTTACATTACAGTCTCCGGGCTCAGTTCTTGGAGCTCTTCCCTATTTCCTTTCATTGCCTTATGATTTCATTTAGCTTCATAGCTTCAAATCCTGCCTAAACCCCAACAACTTTTAAGCTAGATATCTTCTGTTTACCCTTCCAGATTCACTCTATACTTTTCTTGCTTTTTCTGTGCCCTAGAAAGCTGATATTTCCTTTTAACCCCCATCAGGGAATCCTCCTCATAAAACCCTTTCTCCAGGTTCTAGTAACCACTCCCCCCTGGTACCTTTAAAGGCTCACTGCTGCTACTAGCTTCAGGATACTGCACAATACATTGTTGCTTTCTCTAAAAGGTAAATATTTTCTTTATTACATGTTCCTTAATTATCCAGCCTGAGTGTGGCATCTGTATAAAGCATAATAATAAAACCCATATTACCTTGAAATGCAAGAGGTAAAGAATGGGAAATAAATCTAGCATCCTCATTACTACTGGCCACATGTGTACCAAACACAGTAGTTAGAGGCATATGATACAAGGTAAATAGATTCCTGAAATAGAAATCCCAGAATCAAACCTTCAAAATCGCCCCTATTTATGGAAATGTAACATAAACATGAATAGATGCTCTGGTAGGACCTAGAGAATATATTTAAATTTCCAAATATATCAGACTGGTTAAATACTAGAAGAAAAGACACTGATATACTAGAGATGCAGTCCATATTTGTGGAAGTGAATAAACAGTAAGACAAAATAATGATCCAAAAATGAGCCAAATACCCATGATGCCAAAGGATAAGCACCCTAAAGATGCTACTTGAGTAACTTTGTACATCTTACTTGCTATATCTCTGCATGCATTGCTCTGCATGGTTGCCAGAGAATTCCATCTTTATTCCTTTCAAATACAGTTAATTTGAAGATTCCTTAAGTCACAGGGTTCCCTCCTCAATCTGCAACTAGAGGGGAAAAATGCAGAAGGCATAATATTTGATCTCTTGCCTTCATTCAACCAACAACAAACTCTACTTAACATCCATCCACCTACCCCGCTACCCAAGAAGACACACATTCAATAGTACAACATAAAATCAATTATGGAAGAATAGCCTACCACTTAGGACTGATAAGTGACAAAACTCAAATCAAGCTGGCTTAAGCAATAAGGGACACATTTTAATTCACATGAATAAAGCTCCAGTAGCAGGTCTGGATTCAGGCTAGTCATGATCCAGTGGCTCAAACAATATTACCATAAAACCAGTTTCTCTTTCACTCTCTACTCAGCCCTCACTGGTGTCCTTAATCCTTAAGCCACGCACTGCCTCTTATCACCCACCAACATAAGCTTCAAATTATTCACTTATGATTGATAACGGCTGCCACTGGTCCAGCCCTCACATACTAACAATTCATCATCCAGGGAAATGGAGTCTCTTTTCCTCCCATACAAGGTCCTGGAATTCACTGCCCCTTAATATCCCTAAATATGTCCAATCCAACCACTGTGCCTAATGGAATAGGATTTAACAATAGGGTAAAGCCAACAGAGACCCACCCTTGAATCAACCCACATAAATGAAAACGAAGGTAGTATGAACTCTTCAAAGGGAAACTGGGACACTACTGGTGAGAAAGAAGGGAATGAGTCCTGGGAAACAACAAATACATTGCTCCTACAAAGCATAAAATATGAGAACATGGAAAGAGGTATATGGGAGGATAAAGTCCTTTTCCATCTACACTTCTAAGTTCTCAGCTGGAGCCCCCATGATGAAAGACTGATTAAAGAGAAAAACAAATGTTTATTAACATGTGCATCTTACATATTCCTAGGAGAAACCAGTGAATGAGCAACTCAAAGAGGTGGTTTAGTACTCCAGAGATAATAGTATCTTCAACAAAGAAGAATACATTTGTACAGAAATGACAGAACAAAGGAAAGTGGTTTTAGGCTTCCAAGGGTGGCAAACTGTGAGAAGGTAAATTTAAGAGAGGAAACAAATGGAGTAAGATTTGTTTGCAAGCTCCTTTGGTGCCTATCTGGGCTGATAAGAGTCTAGAGTCATTCTGCCTTTAGGTAAAAAAGAGGAAGGTAGAGAGAGCTTTTCCTGCATTTGCTACTTCTTAACTACTTTCAGCTCAAAATAATTTTTAGGTCAAAGAGGTATATTTTAGGGTGACATATTCTGGTTTCCTTCAAGTTCTAAGTAACTAGCCAGTTATAACCAGAGTAATCAATTAGCTTATCACCCAGACGAGAGTGAAAGTAGATGCTATTAATAATTAGGCTAGTTGAACAGCTGTAAATCAGGACAGTCTCTTTCTGGCCTCTTCCTGGAGCCTGGTGGTTACCAGGAGCCTTGGTGAGTCCTGGTTTGCAACTTCAGCACTTCAGGCTCTGCCTCCATTGTCACATAACATTCTCCCTCAGGTGACTCTTCTCCTCTTCTTATTATGGCACAAGTAACACTGGATTAAGGGCTCATACTATTCCAGAGTGACCTCCTCTTAACAACTAATTATGCCTGCAATGACCCTATTCCCAGAAAGGTCCTTTTATGAGATACTGGAATCAGGACTTCGTATATCTTTTGGGGGAACAAAACTTAACCCAGAACACATGCTGTATGTCCTTCAGCCAAGACTCTTTGTACAAGCTGTTCCCTCCACAGGAAACATTCTTGCCTCCCGTTTGCTTAGTTGATTCTTATTCATCATTCAGCGTCAACTCAAATGTCACATCCTTGGGGAAGATTTTCTTGGCACAGACTATCAGTCAGTCAGTTTTCCCTATGACGCACTCTCTCTATACCACCAATCTTTTCTTCATAAGAATTATCACATTTATACTTCTACTAATTACTTACCATTTTAAAAAAATTTTTATTGGAGTATAGTTGATTTACAATGTTGTGTTAGTTTCAGGTGTATAGTAAAGTGAATCAGTTATACATAGACATATATCCACTCTGTTTTAGGTTCTATTCCCATGTAGGTCATTACAGAGTACTGAGTAGAGTTCCCTGTGCTATATAGCAGGTTCTTGTTAGTTATCTATTTTATATATAGTAGTGTGTATATGTCAGTCCCAATCTCCCAATGTATCCCTTCCCCCACCCCCGACCTTATCCCCTGGTAACCATAAGTTTATTTTCTACATCCATGACTCTACTTCTGTTTTGGAACTTATTTACTTAGTATTTATTATTTATGACTTACCCCATGGCCTAGCAGAGTGCCTGGCACAAAGTAGGAACTCAGTATATTTATCTATCAATTTAATTAATGAAGGAATGAACAAAAATGAGGACTTGCAATTTCTCTGACAATATAAATTAGCCTAGAAAAACTTACATTTTGACGCCTTGTAACTTATTAGTCCTGAACACAGGAATTAGTAAACTCTGGAGTTATTTTAAGTTCCAAATTTTAATCATATTTTTGGAGCTTTTATTCTTACTCTGTTCCTCTTAACTAATTTCTTAGTACCAGTTGCATGATTAACACTCCAGAGTCTAGATCCTGTGCTCTCTTTTATAACATGATTTTATTTTAGTTTTACATATTTCGGACAGGAGATTAAAAAAAAGATAATGGATATTTGTAACACTTTTGTAAAATGTATACCCATTAAGTGTCAAAATCAACTAAAAATCTGAGATTATATGAAGAAAGAACTACCAAAACAATTTGATTTCAATCTATGATTTGCATTTGGTATATTATCACCTTCCTCCCTTGTGCTTAGACTTTATTTTGCCAAGATTCTATTGTCAACACAACTGAGTAATGCAGAGCACATCAGATTGTCTACTGAAAGTACCCAGTAAACATTCATCTTCATAGTCTTGCATTACCTCAGCATGTAACAGGACAATTCTACTTATACTAGAATATACCAGCTTTCAGCTTTAGGTTGTCCTATGTATCATTCAAATATTTTACTAGGGATCTTAAGTTGTAGCTCCAAAAATTATCAGCTGAAATTCTTGCCAAATTCTTTTTGTTTTTGTATTAGTGACAACTGACATGAACAATTACTGTAGCAAGATACTTAATATAGGAGAGAAGGCTCAGAAAACCAGGTGGAAGATAGGTAATATATTCTGAAAACCTAAGCCATAATGAAGTTTTTGGACTTAGCTGACACTAAATACTTCTTCCTAATTTGTTTTCTATATATTCTTTTATTCCTTTCAATTATTTTCTAACAAAACATTCTGCTCTCATTCCTTAACTTTCCTACAATGAGACTAACTATAAATTCATAAATATTACTTGATGATAAAGGACAAGTATATATGTATTCATATGTATAATATATATAATGTACTTTATATAATAAGGGAAAAACTAATTCTTATATTTATACATTTTCATGGGAATCAACCTGAGATATCAAAGAAAATGTGCCATTTCTTTCAAAGCTCTATTTCAGCTCCATATTATTCTTTTTTTAAATAAATTTATTTATTTATTTTTATTTTTGGCTGCTTTGGGTCTTCGTTGCTGTGCACAGGCTTTCTCTAGTTGCGTTGAGAGGGGGCTACTCTAAGATGCAGTGCATGGGCTTCTCATTGTGGTGGCTTCTCTTGTTGAAAAGCATGGGCTCTAGGTGCGCAGGCTTCTGTAGTTGTGGCATGCAGCCTCAGTAGTTGTGGTGCGGGCTTAGTTGCTCCAGGGCATGTGGGATCTTCCCAGACCAGGGATCGAACCCGTGTCCCCTGCATTGGCAGGTGGATTCTTAACCACTATGCCACCAGAGAAGTCCCTCAGCTCCATATTAAATGATAACGGGTACTTCTGTCATGTCAAGGTAACATAGGCTTAAAAATTGCAAGAGGGAAGAGATATGGGGATAAATGTATATGTATAGCTGATTCACTTTGTTATAAAGCAGAAACTAACACACCACTGTAAAGCAATTATACTCCAATAAAGATGTTAAAATAAAATAAAAATTTAAAAATCTGCTGATCTTGTCCCCAGATCTTGATGTGACTGAAGTTTCTTTACAGTGTCAGTTTCAGCACGCTGAAGAGATACCATATCTACCATCATCATGTCTATAACATACTTCAATATTTTATTCTGAAAACTGAACACATCAACATACGTCTATCTTGTTCATTTCTTTCTACCACATTCTGAAAGTTAAACTTTCACCAATCTCTGGACATTTTTTTTTCTTCTTATTTTAGAATTATTTTATCTTAACTTGGTAACATATATTATTTTAGAAATTCTAATGCTCAACCATATGTTTTTCATTTTTAATGAATAACTCATCTAGAAGCACTACCCTTAAGTTTAGGCATACAGAATGTGCCAGAAAAAATGATTCAACATTAAACATCTCCAGGCATATTTTAAATTTAGGTTTATATAATATCACATATACTTCACAAAAGTAGTTAATTTCCAGATTTTTCCTTTTATACCAATGGTTTTATTTTCTTAGGGAAATAAGCTTCAGTAATTTCTGACAGCCGACCAAGTTAAAGACAAACACCTCTGGCTGTTTCAGAGCTCTATGTACACCCAGCCTACTCCAAGCAGATACGGAAGACTAGCAAAGAAGAAACTAAAAGGTACTGAATACCTGTGATCAGGTCTTGAGTACCTGATGTACATGTGCCTTGGCTATGTCACTAAATACTGCTTTGTATCACTATGACTTTATGTGATCTTTATCTCTTTTACTGTTCCCCACCCCCAAATGCCTGAAGGGTCAAAGTCAGGTATATTCCTTATAGAGACTACAGAGCACTTGGCAATTAAAAAGAATTTGTTGTATTAAATAAATACCATTTGTGCCTTTAAGCTGGAGAGTTATCAGAAAACAACAGTAGGGAAATGACAAGAAGAACAATAAAACTGCAGTGGTGGTTGGCAACTGTAATGCTTCTTCCCTCTAGCAATCACTTCTCAGTGCCCTGTTCTCAGTAGGGATGGCAAAGCCCTACTTCCAAACCAGGGGAGTGCTGTGCCAGGGGTGGAGAGAAGTGGCAACATGTGGTGCACCAGTTGTGCTAGGCAAGTCTGCGTTTAGACTCCTGGAGCCTTGCCACGAGCTCTTTATTCAGAGTGTGTGCGTGTGTGTGTTTTTATCTGCAGATGCACTCTGGATTATTTTTTCCAATGTCATTATGCTTGGCCTGAAAGTAAAATGGACATTTCAAGTGTTAGCTCAGCCAATAGGAAGTAGAATAGGTCATGAGATTCTATACATTGTGAGAGCTCTATAGTACTTGCACAAAGGGTCAGTAAAGCATCTGTTTGCAGTCCTTTGGTAGAGGAGGGTGTTGTCATTTATGATGTTCTAAGTCTACCTTTGTTGTCTAGAGTAAAAATGGAGCAATTTATGTGAATATCAGATTCCATCACCTAGGGGGCTTATTTACTTTATGAGCATCTAGAAATTATTTTTTGAAAGCCAATAGTATACCTGTAGATGTTCCACAGGAAGTCATAAAGCCCTTGATAACTTAAGATATGCATACTTAAATGCAGAAGCTAATACACACATTAAATATAAGGAAGCTAGAACTATTTATCCCCAGCACTAGCATAAGAGGTAGTACATATTAGGTGCTCAAAAAACAATGAGTGAATGAATTAGTGAATGAATGGATGCTTGGGTTTTGCATTATGTGTCTGACTCATATCTTCTCAACATGGGAGCTTTTCAGGACATTGTTTTTATGATACTATAGGGTTTGAGAAAACAGCTATCCCAACATGTTCCTCTTATGCAGACTCATGGAGGAAGGAAATTTTGTTCATTTCACTTACATTCCCCAAGTCAACATTTTGCTCTCTAAAATCAGGACAAAAATATTCAAAGCTAAGATCATAATCTTGCCCTAGGTGAAATCAAACCCCTAAATGAATGACATTTAGGAGAAAATATACATATATCATATATATAAATACATATATTTCACATATATATCATATAGGCGGTCTCATGTTTTAAAGATAGTTATAGATACATTTTACATAACATATTTTTAAAATATGTATATATATATATCTTTAGAAACATGAGAATGCCTTTATGATAAATGTTATGACCAAATAAAACTGCTTTCTTCCTGTCAGTAATGATCCTGGCATCCCTAATGTATGACTTACATTTAACTGGCAACATTCTGGGTTACTCATATTAACTGCAACAGTCTGAACAGCTTGAACTTCAATAAAATGTGCATTAAGTGACTGAGTTAATTTAACCTCATTAATCCTCAACCCAATAGAACCATCTGAAGCCTTCCAAGCAGCCTGTGCTTCATTTACAACATAAACATGCCCCTGTAGGAAATCAACACCCAGAATGTGCTGAAGCTCTAGCTCCCAAGTTGTCACTGAGGGGTAAATGGCTGCATAATTGCCAGGACCAGGCTCCAATTGCATTCTATGATTCACTCTTTCATTATTCTTGTTAACAGTGAGATGAGTTCTCTAAAAATAAATTTCTCTCTGAACTTTTTCTTGGAACTGCCTCTGGACTAAATGCGCTAATTCATCAAAGAGTAGGATTCTCGTTCAAGATAGTTTTTTGCCTTGTAACTTAAGAAACATATTTATGGCAAATAAAGGACGGTGTTCAATTAAAAGGAAACTCTGACCCATCTGCCTCCATCTTCCCCATTTAGGATTAATTACAGAACCAGTAATAGCAGTTAATCCTCAAATTTTACTCATAAAGGGCTGAAACTTAAAACTAGGAAAGGTTATCAACACAATTTCAATTTTAAGTCAAATGTTTGCGGCTATACCCAAGACATTTTAATTTTATGTAATAGGGTGGGACGTTTATGTAACTTGATCAACTTAAAAATGAGTCTTAAATTAATATATGATTTGTACTGCATTGCTCTTTCCACTATTTAATGACATTAAAAACATCTTTTGCTTTGGGGAGTTTTTAGTTCATTTTTTATTTACATTATTCTCAAGCCAAGAAAATAAGTAGTACTTTACCTGAATGTGCCTTCATTCCTTGTTAAGAGACAGTGACCTCTAGGAAAAGAGTACTACATCTGAACCCAAGACACTGGATTTGCTCCAGTTTTATGAACCCAAATTTGTGGATAGACTAGTTAATTGTTCCTTTTTCAGCTTGTGGGAACATAGTGCCCACCACCTCAATAAGTTTTTGTAATGATCAAATCACATAATTTATTCAGACAACTTTACTTACTATAATGTCTACAAATACAGCTATTTTTATTTCTTCATAAGCACAAGTTGGTAGTAATAATATATACATCAAAAGGTGGGTGAAACAGAACTCAAAATAGACTATATTCATAGATTATAGGTTATATTCCTCACCAGCTCTCCACAGTATTTCTAAAAAGCTCCTGAGTTTTGAAAATAATTTCATAACTTCATTACCAAAAAATATACTAAAATATAGCAGAGATAATATATGAAAAAAATATTATCTAAATTTTTAAACACCTGTATGGTCCAATACTTCTCAAAGTCGAATCATAAATGTTTCCACTTGGTAAAAACATGTTTTCTTTAGTCAAATAATTTCATTAAATGTCCTCAATACGTTAGTTATAGAAATGGATACTTTATTTTATGACTTTGCTATATACAGGTAACAATAAAAGCAAAAACACTATATCATTATTTTACCACCTTTGTTAAGATGGCAGTCTCCAGAATATTATATTTGGGGTTTTCCTGACTTAAAAAAAAATCAACTAATGTATAATTTCAACAAGTTGGTACATTTGTCCTTCCCAATTTTCATCAGTTATAGGGAATTATATGGACCCAAACTCCATAGGGTTATAAAGCAAGCAAGTGACTCAAACTTTGGAGAAGGGAGCATAGAAAAGAAATATTCCTAAAAGAGAAAAACACATTTTTGTAGCTGTAATGAAATATAAATTAAAACACCTTCCTGCTTGGCTAGTTCCAATATTTTTCTTACCAGGTAAGTTCTCTACTGGCAAGCAGTTTAAACAGTTATTTCATTTAGAACTGCCAGTTTCAGAAATATGATAGTCCTCAAGTAAAACACACTTTAAAAAATATGTCATGTCAGCACAGTTCTGTTATAGTCTTGGAAGACAGATTTTAAATTACTATTTAACCAAGTACAATTTTACCCCAAGAAACAATTTATGAAAATAACATAAATCAGATGTGATAAAATCAGTAATAAATATTGTGAATGAATGATTTTTGAAAAGATAAGCTCTCTTTAGAGAAGACAGAACAATTTACAATTCCAAACCACAGTGCATAACATCCTTTAAATCACATCCAAGATGTTGAAAAATATAAATAAATGACATCCCTGGTATTAGAGCCAGAATATATCTCTTGATAGCTGCCTACCCTTACACACATGTGCATGCTTTTACAGAAGTCTGTCTCCCTTTTTTAAATATATTTTTGCAATATATTTATAAAGTAAAACAAAATTGCAACATATTCTTAGAACTATGTTAAATGTAACATACTTGCTATTTTCAAATTGTGACTTTTGCTATTTATAGAAAATAAATTACTTTTTCTGGATAACAATTTTAAAAATATATTTGTAAGCCATGATAATTTCCTGATGAAATAGAATAGTGAAAATGACCATCCAGGACATTTCAAGTTACCCCATCAGCACCTTTAATATGTTCCCCACATCTGTTTTATTGCTCTAATGATCTTCCCTCCAGACTCAGTGCCATTCTTAAATGAACACATATTCCTCATCAAGCTGTGGCATTCCTAACATCTGCCCAAGGCTCACTTCAAAAATTGGTGCCCTGTACTTTCAAAATTTGTTACAGAAAACAAGCTACTTTTCTGTAGCTTATTTATAATGAAACAAAAACAATCTTTTTAATCTCTCAGACATGATTGCCACCATAAATTTACCAAACACTAATGTAACAGTAAAGTATTAAAAGTCATAGATCCTAGTAAAACTTTACTTCATGTCCATATTATCGCATATTTCTTACCAAGGAAGTATTCAAAATAAGCATCAGAACAAAGTGTGATTGCAAGACAAAATTGAATTATGTATGTTTATTAGCACATGGATTGGTTAGGCAAGGAAAAGAGATCCACTTTATTTCAACTAAAGGGAATTTGTTGTAATGATACAGGAACTGGCCCAGCATCAGCTTTAAGGGCTGGCTAACCTCTCTCTCCATCAATAGCTAAATTAGCTTTCTTAGTGTCACTGTTCTCTCTCCTTACCTACATCATTCATCTTTGCTATGTGGTTTCCTCTGTTTATCCAGTTTTTGCTCCCTCATAACTTCAGTTTGTACATGACTTCGATGCGGCAACTACCTAAAAGCATCCTTTCAGCTGCTATGCCTATTGCTAACAGACTTTGTGCTTTCCAGTTCAAATTCCCAAGGGTGAGAATCTGATTGACCTAATGCACCTGTTTACAGCAGAACAAGTCACAGGCTTCTATTAAGCCAATCTATTGGCTGTAACTTTTCTTACCATCAATTCTCATTCCTAGTCCACTTAACTGTAGCCAAGAGATAGGATCTTGAGGTATAAAAATGGCCACCAAGGAAGAAGGGACTGTATGAAATATGTTTTAGGCAGAAATATGTGAGCAAATATTAACTGACATCCTTACTGTGCCATATATAAATACATTTATTTTGAATGACTATTTTAATAAGGCATTCCATAACAAAACTTGTCTAGGAATGAATTCAAGTGAGTTTTTGCAATAACAATTCAAATCTTACAAATCTGACTGAGCAATCAACTTTGAATTTGGATATGTGAGTATCAGGAAAATGTACTGTAACTTTCCCAAACTTATCATTTAAGAAAAGAGAGAGACTATGTCTCCAATGACACTGGCATAGTATTTCCACCTGGAATTAAATTTGTAGTGCTGTCTAAATAGTGGTAGAGCAATTAGAGCTAAGAACTCAGAAGATAGTCTCTTTAAACACTTGCGGCTATTTTAGCAGAAGTCCAGGATCGACTGAGTTTAGTGCAATTTTAGTATGTCTTCATATAGTTTTATGCCACTTAAGATGATCAGACTATCATATTTTGGTAAAGTATTTCAAACTTAATCTATCTGACCAACAACAGGTGCACGCAGCATTCTAATGAATATAATTTCACTATTTTCAACATAATGTACAAGGTTTCCACTTTTTAGTTGAATATTAAAATTGAATCCTCATCAATAATAAACATACCCAACATTTATGTAATGTTAAGTTGGAACATGTTTTCACACAGAGTACCTTATATATCATGTATCACAGCACTTATTTTGTAAAGAAGGAAACCCGGACTTAAGAGGTTTAAATAACATAGCTTGTAAAGGGCAGAGCCAGGACTCAAACCAATGACCATTTGTGAACGATTACCACAGTACTCCTCCACTAGAGAGGCATGCTTGGATCAGTGGAGTAAGCAAAAAGAAGAGAGTAAAGTAAATAAAGTCTAAAATCCAAAGTATCTGAGGCTGAAATCATGAGGATAAAATCCAGAGCCAGGAAAGAGAAGGCATACTAAAGTGACCTCAAAGGAGGTGATCTTAATTTCTTTTGAATTTTGTCTCTTTACCTTGGACCTAAGACCAAATTCATTTTCATTTTATACACAAACTTCAAAAAATTGGGACTAGATTCTTGAACACTTTGTGGAAAAGAATTCTGAGGTCACATTTAAGCCCGGTGAGAAAGAGTGCCAAGGTGGATTAGCAATGTCTGCCATGGGTGCGGGAGTTGAGAATGGAAGCATGGCTGCTGCATAACTGCCAACCCTGGCTTGGACCACTGTTTGGTTGATATATATACATAGCTCTCCTGGCATGAAGTACTGCCTGGTGTATAGGACTAGAAGCCATAAGGATCCAAAAGACCAATTGACAAATCATCAGCAAATGTTTGGAGATGTCTGCAAGTGGTAAGGTACCTCCATTCTATAACTTGGTCAGAGGATCATCATGAAAAGTTATTGAGAGTAACATAAAGTCAAATATTACAATCAACTCTGTAGCCACTATGTTTCTAGCATGGAAAATTGCCATGAAGACATGTCATCAATTCTTTGCAAAATCTGTTCCCAGTAAATACTACCCTTTATCTTTGCTGAGGTTGGAGTCTGGTGGAGGAAGATATGGATGGGAAGGTAAGAGAAAACAGCAACTCAGAAATACTTTCCAGATGTTTCCAAGTGGTATAATTTTAACATACACTTTTGCTTCTTCTCAAACACACTCTACTAACTCTTCAAAAGGAACATCCCTAGAAAAGGCTGAAGTGATTGGACCTTGGTCACCAGTCCATTGCCCACACATGGGCCCCCAAACAGGAAACCAGAATATCCTGGATAACTTCACAGTTTTCTCTGTGGATTCCTGGAATTCCCAATCAATGGGGGGACGCACAGGTAGCATAACTACCTCATTTGCTGTTCACTCTCAGCTCTGAATTTTTCATCCCCCTCAAGAGCTCAAGTCTTCAGTAAAATGAAAGGTAGTTCCTCTGCACAAAAATATAGAGACATCCTTGTTCAAATTGTAGAATTCTGTCATTGCTCACATATCTAATGATTTTTTTACTAATCCATAGTATCATAATTTCACGAAATTGTAATTCATACATTTCACCAAAAACAGCACAGTTTTAGTAAGATCTCATAATGTTAAGACAATAAGTTTTAAATATTCACATTCAGTAGTTTGTTATTAAACAAATTCATAAATGATTAAAATTAAAATATGCTTGTCAAAATAAGAGATAAATTAGAGGATCAGAGACAAAATTTATTAGCATTCCTTTTACTCATTAGTGTGTAACATTTCGATAACTAACAAGAGTTTTATGGATATGGCTATGAAATCAGATTCTATAATGTGAACTATTTTATTGCCCTCTATAGAATTCATTACTACCTATAATTCAAAAAACTATGAAATCAAATTACAGAATATTATGTATGGTATTATCCTTTAATATTAAACAAATTTATACATAGATCTTTTATATGGATAAAACTTCTGGAAGGAAAGGTTCCACACTGCAAATAATCATCCATATTGTTGGAATTTTTATAAGAAAGCATTAATTTTATTATTGGCAGAAATAATAAAGATAATCTGAGGAAATAAAAAGGAATTTTGGTCACCTGTATATTTT
Source organism: Delphinapterus leucas (assembly GCF_059928025.1). NCBI lineage: Eukaryota > Metazoa > Chordata > Mammalia > Artiodactyla > Monodontidae > Delphinapterus > Delphinapterus leucas. The sequence continues at coordinate 47,727,853 of NC_143136.1, read as the reverse complement.
GAAATATATTGCAACTAGTCTCACTTCTCCATAGCTTTAGTCCATGAAAATAAAATATTTTCAACTAGTAATACTTTCTTATAAAATTTCTCATAAAGAATGTAATTTTTAAGATATTTTCCTACCTAGTATATACAATAGTCATATAATCCTCAGAAAGAGTTTACATATGAATGCAGTTTGGCTTTTGTTTTACCAAGTACAAAAGCCATATTTATTTATTTATTTATTTAATTTATTTATATCTCCTTAATATGACTAATATAATATGATGTTTATAAGGACATAAAGTTAGAATAGCATGTATTTTCAAAATGAATCTAACCTAATGCCCTACTTTAGAGACATTTAGTAACTTTATCCAATGTCTTATTGTTTATGGCAATCTTTATGACTTTCAATCTAATACTCCTTTAGAGCAGATTAAGTGTTATGATTTGAAGCATTCAGATAATAATTCTGGACCAGCAGAACAATAATATGCCTATTTTGAGAATAACTCCTCAAATACTATTTAAAGATCCATTATTTTACATTTACAATGTGTTATCCATAATCTATTAAACGGGTAAATTATATTATGATTCAGAATCCATAATTTATGAGGAAGGACACCAAAGAATGATAGAGAGAAAATATCCAGAACATGAAACTCTGAGTCATAAAGTAGAGGAGAAGCTTTTTAGGCAAAGGTGGAACTTCAGGGATGAGTCAAGACATGCTATCTTTGTTTGGAATTAGGATAATGAAAACAAATTTCATCTATTTCCCAAGTTTGCTTCAGGCTGGCCATACGTAATTCCATGACAGAAAGCTGTTTATTTCTCTAATTCATTTTATTATGAATATAAATATTTCAAGGGATAAATTCAGACAATAGAAATGGGAGGAAAGAAGCTTTTCTCAAGGATCTTTTTAATAAATTAGCAACTGGCAAAATCCAAAGTCAAATAATAAATAATCATGATTGTCCCTCAGCAAACATTTTGAAGTATTATTCCAGAAATTACTTATATGAATACATTTAAATTCCTTTACCATTTCAGGTTGGATATAATAAAAATTTGATTTGTTATTATGTCTGATGGCCACAACATAATTCAAGAAAATACTTTATGATGGTCTACTTTCTAATTAAATTTCAATTTCAAACATGTTCTCCTTTTTACCCTCACAAATATTATTCCAAATGCTTTTTTAAAAGCCCAAACTACAAACTCCATCTTCACTAAAACCAAGAGAGGAACCCCAAATATATACATAAAATTGGAGAATAAATGAAAAAAGTTGAACATGACTTAGAATAGGAATTGAAAATCTAGCTTCCTACAGAGAAGGACACTGACAAAAAGCTAGTCAATTTACCCACAGAAGACTGGAAAGACTCAGGGATCTGAGCCATGGAAGGCAGAAGTGAGAAATGGGGCAGGAAACATAAGGATTATTTGAAAGTCTCTAGAGAGAAAACTAGACTATCTTCTCTGTTCTATCCATAGGAAATGTGGTATTTATTCCCTTGCTATTTATTCAAAATGTTCTATGAAGACCAGCAGCATCAACATCACTCAGAAGCTTAACAGAAATATAGACTCTCCAGCCCAACTTTAAACCTAATAAATCTGAACTTGCATTTTCATAATATCCCCAGGTATTTCACATGCACATTACTTTGAGAAACACTGCTATCAAGAAATTCACCTACAGGAGCATAGGATTTTGGAATATCAAGCAGGAGAGGGTAAAGGTGAGACACTAAGTGAGGATCTCTGTATTAAATGGTACAACCCTCAGCTACCTTCCCCTACCCAGCTCTAGAACACCAGCAGACTGATTTCCTGCCTTATCCTCAACTCCTGCTAAAAATATGGAGAAACCATCTCTAAAGAAAATGAACCCCTAAAAGTAATGTTCTCAGACAAGGATCAGCAAACTACAGCCTTCAGGCCAAATTTAGCTCACTACTTTTTTTATAAATAAAGTTTTATTGGAACACAACCACACCCATTCATTTACATATTGCCTGTGGCTCTTTTCACTCACTATAAGGGCAGAGTTGAGTACAGATCTTCCTCAACTTACAACCGGTCACTTCCCAATAACACCATCATAAGCTGAAAATACTGAAAGTCAAAAATGCATTTAATACACCTAACCTACCAAACATCATAGCTTAGCCTAGCCTACATTAAATGTGCTCAGAATAACTTACATTAGCCTACAGTTGGGAAAAATCATCTAACACAAAGCCTATGTTATAATTAAGTGCTGAATATCTCATATAATTTATTGAATACTGCACTGAAAGTGAAAAACAATGGTTGTATGGGTACAGAATGGTTGTCAGTGTATGGATTGCTTACCCTCATGATCATGTGAATGACTGGTAGCTGTGGCTGTCTGCTGCTGCCCAGGATCAGAGGAGATTATTGTACTGCATATCATAGCTCCAGAAAAGATCAAAATTCAAAATTTGAAGTATAGGTTCTACTAAATGCATATCACTTTCACACTGTCATAAAGTCAAAAAATCGTAAGTTAAACCATCATAAGTTGGGGACCATCTGCAGTTGTGATGATGACTGTACATAAAGTCTAAAATATGTACTGGTCCTTTATAGAAAAAACTAGTCAATCCCTGGTTTTATATACTGACATTTGAAGGTCAAGAGTTTTTTTAAAAAAAAGACTATTGATTGGTTACCTGATGATCCTCAAGAAAAACCCATGACTTAAACATGCCCACCAATGTATTGGATTAGCCAAAAAAGTTCGTTCAGGTTTTTCCATAAGATCTTAAGGAAAAACTCGAACGAACTTTTTGGCCAATCCGATATATAACTTCCACTAGTGTTTTAGGGACTCGTTCTAAAATGAATGGAAAGACAAGAAACACCAAACATACAAGCAAAATCTCCATATGGAAATACATACCAAATCAATAGGAAGAAAACAAAGAAATTCAGATGACACAGACAATGGCAGGTACAGAAGAAACTTTAAACTATGAATAATATTCTCAGTGACATAAAAAATGATAATGCATCTATTGAAGACAAAATACTACAAGGATCAAAATGAATATTTACAGAGTAAGATAAAGTTCTCAGGTTTTAAAAATATGGCAGAGGGGCTTCCCTGGTGGCGCAGTGGTTGAGGGTACGCCTGCCGATGCAGGGGACACGGGTTCGTGCCCCGTCCGGGAGGATGCCACGTGCCGCGGAGCGGCTGGGCCCGCGAGCCATGGCCGCTGGGCCTGTGCGTCCGGAGCCTGTGCTCCGCAACGGGAGAGGCCACAACGGTAAGAGACCCGCATAGTGCAAAAATAAAAATAATAATAATAATCATGCAGTATTTAATTGGTTAGATACATGGAAGTAAATGCCAGAAGTAATAAACAAAACACTGTAAGATAGTGTTGGGGAGGTGGCAGGCATGACCATTTTTAATAATGTTTAGCATTTTGGACATTTTAAACCATGATTATGTATTTAATTTAAAATATTTTTAAATTATAAAGGTAAATGTAACACCCCTACAGGAAACTCACCACTGTTATATGAACAACTCTCCACAACTTTTTTTTTTTTTTTTTTGGCGGTACGTGGGCCTCTCACTGTTGCGGCCTCTCCCGTTGCGGAGCACAGGCTCCGGACGCGCAGGCTCAGCGGCCATGGCTCACAGGCCCAGCCGCTCCGCGGCATGTGGGATCTTCCCAGACTGGGGCACGAACCCGTGTCCCCTGCATCGGCAGGCGGACTCTCAACCACTGCGCCACCAGGGAAGCCCCACAACTTATGTTTTTTAAAAAGACTACTCATCTCTTGAGAACTGTGATGACAGATATAGCCCTGGAGGCCTTTGAGAATTTGTGAAAATACAGACTAAAATAAAATTCAGAAAACTCTTTCATATATTCCCTTTAATGAGCTCCTGTGCTATATAACTAATTCTATCATTTGAGACTCCCAGATTATCTTGATGGCAACATTTAGAATTTTTTGTATTGCAAAAAAAGTGGAGACTGCTATGTTAATAAGTCCCACGTGTGTTGAAACCCAGAGTTTCATTTTACATTGCTTCTTGGCCCTTTTAATTCAATTCTGTGACTCAAAATGCCTCAAGATTTGATCTGTGTGTGGTCCAAATGCTGTCAGTAGCCTAGTGAAAGATTTGATATTTTTATTGTCAAATATGTCTCCAAAAGTTTTAACCTCCTTAATGTCTCCATTACTCCTTTGTAAAGCAGGCTAATGCAATATTGGCGTCACAGTGAGTCAATGAAGAAGCAACTCAAAATACAAGGAAGGAAACTTGTCAGTTGTTGGAGGCTTAGCGGGATATCTTAACTACTTTTCCAAACTCTTAAGGATAGTAAGTTTGTTGGCTGTAGGACTGTTACTTGGGTTTTTTAAAAAAACACTTGTAAACCAGATTCTTGTATGGGAATTTATTTACTGTGTCTAATTTGTTGGAGCTTAAATTTTACTTTTAAAGTAATTAGAAAAAAGAACTAGTAATTAAGGGAACTGAGATCCTAGTCCCAGTTCTATCAATCATTCAATATATTCAACAAACACTTAATGAACACCTCAAAGCCCTGTCCTAAGATATTACAGATGTGTTAAGTGGATGGCGAACAAGATCACTCCCTAGGAAGAAAGATCAAATTATCTACACTACAAGCTTACAGGTTTTCCAGATAATTTTAAACCCTTGATGATAAGGTGATGTCAGACCTTTAGAAACTCCCTTTCAGGAAAATGACTCACATTTAGAGGATGATTCTTGCAAAGTATAGACTCTACTTCATCTCAAGCCTTGATTTTAATTATTACACATAACCACAGTGTCCCTGAGAAATGCAGGGAAACAAAGCAATTAGTGTTCCACAGGGTTAGAGCTGACCTTAGCTACCTGACTTTTATAAAGTAAACATTTGGAATGTTAACTCCTATTTTGCTATTGCAGGAGGGAGAGGTGTTGATAAGCCAACAGAGCCTGCTTTGAAACACTTTCATATTAAAAGGAAAGGATTTTGTTTGTATATCCAACCCTCATGGGCATCTTCCTATACTAATTCCTTGACTAGTCCCTTACTCCTTGGTCTCTGCATCATTACATACCTCTTAAGGCATTTCTCTAAGTATTTCAAATGGTATTGAGTATGAAAATAGTAAAAGAAATAAATATGCTAAGAAAGCAGGAACTTTAAGGTCTATAAGGAAAATCACCTAATATAGCTCTCTTTGTATCTATTAATAAAGACATAGAGAACAAGGAAACAAGTCATCTATTCATTAGCTCCTGGATATCCCTGAGACATTTTTATTCTAGTCTGAAATTTTGCTCAGTTGAGGAGCATTGTGAAAGCTATTAAGGTTTAAAAACTCTGACATTCATAGTAAGTAAGGATGGGTGAATTCAGTTGCTTAATTATAGACATTTGAGTTAGGGAAATGGATAGCATCACAGTGCTTACTGTTATTTAAGACAGAAATTACAGTGTACAAAAATTCAGTTCAACTCTTCTGGTATAATCTCTCCCCAACCCAGCTAAAATAATTACTCTGCTTTGCATCCATTACAGTAGGCATTAAGTCTTGAATGTTCCTTCTATGTGAAAAGAGTGTGCTTTTCTCTCAAATTTAAATCGCTCAATATCTTTCTAATGTCTTTTGTATGTGTATTGAATCCACAGTAATCAATAATCACTCATTCAATTCTACCAAGATTTTCATTCCTAAGAGTCAAATATTCTTTTCCTATATTTTACCCCTTTTCACAATGTTTTCTCAAAGCCCACTTCACATTTTCTTCTGCCCACCAGTCCAAACACCAGCACTCAATGGCATAACCACTGCAGGCAAAATGTGAATTTTATTTCTTCCCTCACTGAAGCTTATCTAGTCCCATTTCTCCCCAAGTTGTTCTACAGATTCAACCCAATTCCAAATAAAACCCCAGCAGGCTTTTATATAAAAATTGTCAAGCTGATTCTAAAATTCATATGGAAATGGAAAAGACCTACAACAGGCAAAACAATCTTGATAAAGAACAAAATTGAAAGACTAACACCCCCTGATTTCAATATCTAATGCAACGTTACAATGTGGTATCAAGATCAACAAATAGATCAATGGAACAGAATAGAGAATCCAGAAATGAACCCATACATATATGGATAATTACTTTTTACAAAGGTAAAGAAATTTCAGTGTAGAAATGATGGTCTTTTCAAAGAGTTCTCAGATAAAACAGCAAAGGCATGATTCTATAAAAAGCAAAACGATAAACTGGACATCATCAAGATCAAAAAACTTTTCTTCTGCAAAAGATATTGACAAGAAAAGGAAAAGCTATATAGGGTGGGGAAAAATACTTTGCATATCCAACAAAGGACTTAGATCCAAAATATACAAAGAACTCTCAAAACTCAGCAGTAAAAAATAAACAACCCCATTTTTTAAGCGGGCAAAATATTTGAACAAATACTTCACCAAAGACGACATGCAGAAGACGTACAACTAATAAGCATATGAAAAAAGTCCCAAACTTATTAGCCATTAGGGAAATGCAAATTAAAACACTGAAATAGTACTAGACACAACTAATAATATGGGGAAAAAATTTAAGGCTAAGAACTGAAACCACCCAGTGCTTGTCAAGATCGTGGATAAACTGGAACTCACATATTTTGCTGGAGGAAACGCGAAATGGTACAGCTATTCTCAAAAACAGTTTAGCAGTTTTTTTACTGAGTGAAATATATACTCACCAACGATGCCACATTCCTCCTAAATTTTCAATCACTCCTTCTCAGTTACCCTCACCTGCATCTGGTGTTTTACCTAGACTATACTGATATCTCTAAAGGCTCAGTTATTGTCCCTCTTCTATTCTTATACTCTACTTTCCTATACTGTGTTTTCTACCCAGGCAATCTAATCTACATCTATGACTTCTAAAAACATCCAATCACTGATAAGTCCCAATTTTATATCATTATTTTTGACCTGTTCTACAGCTTCAGATCTACATATCTGCAAGATCTCCTGGATGTATCAAATGGATCAAAGTTACCTCAAACTCAACATGTCCAGAAGTTCTTTCCTCCTAAGCTAGTTTACTTTGATGTTTCCTTGTTCACTGAATGGTACAACCATATATTCAGTTCCTCAAGACTGAACAAGAATCAACATTGACAAGTCTCTCTTCTTTACCACCCCTTCCTCTATGCGCTATTAATCACCAGTCTAATGATGTTTTCTTTAACTGTCTGTGAATTCCATCCTTTCTTTTCATCTCAACCTTATTAGAAGCTACCATCATATTTCTCCAGGACCACACCTAGACCCACCCAGCTTATGCCATTCTCCTTTCATCTACACTGTCTCCCTTCCCTAGTCCATTCTCAAAACAGTACATGAGCTGACCTTTTAAAAATACAAATCTGATTTTATCATTTTTCTGCTTTAACCTTTTTTCATATTGCTTTTAAGATGAAATTTCAAATTCTTATATGGCCAAGTCCCTCTATAATCTCCATCTCTAGCCTCCAGTCACACCATTATCACTCTTTTATCTAAAGTCAGGTCCTTGAAAGTGCTGGCCCTTTGCACATGCTGTTTCCTGTTCGTAAAATGAATTTTTTTTTCCTTCCTTGCTCTTACCATTTTATAAAGTATCTATATTCATTACTCCAATCTCAAATCAAACATAACTTCTTCGGAGAAAACTTCACTATTCAATCTAAATTAGGCTCTCATATTATGATCTTTCATAGTTCACAATACTGTCCTTCACAACAGTTTGCCAATTTGAAATAATAGATTTATTCGTGGATATTCTTAATGCATCTCCCTCTCTATGCTCTAAGCTCCATTAAATCAATAACCATAGCTGTTTTGCTGGGTGCTGTAACCCTAGCACTTATTCCGCGTCTGGTACATAATAAAGACTTAATATTTAAGGTAGAAATACATCTGTATATTATAGATACAGAAACTGTAACTTAGAAAGATAATAAAACTTGCTTCTAAGTCACACTGCAATAAGGAGGAAGCAGAATTCAAATCCAAGTATGTAGAATTCTAATGTCAATTCACTTATTCAGCTGAACCCCTCCCTTTATTTTAACTGTCTCAGCTAATCAGATACACAGAGAAACTTATGACAGGTTTGCCCATCCTTTCCCTTTAGTTCAAATAGCTTTGATGAACAGTTTCAAACAGCAATTATTATCTCAGCACAGTGCCAACTGCCTGAGCCTACAGTACCCACTCCACTTATGCAGTAGCAAATTCTAGATGACCAATGAGAATGACAGCCAGTCTATACGACTGACATGTAAGCATAACTAGTGAATCAAAATGTTTTTTACGAGTTAAATTTATCCTCCATTTTGTCCAGCAGCTGGCAAAGCTATAATTGGCAACTATGAGGAAACTGTTTGCCACATGCAGGTGGTAGAAGAGAATTAAGTTACAAACACATGAAAATGTGGTTTTCAGCTGTTCCACAGTGCTACTTTGTTGGCCAAGAAATCAGTGGAATTTCTACTGGCTTGAATTTCCTGAGATTTTATATTTGAGTCAAATGAGTTCAAATTAAGGGCAAGACTTCCCAAACAACAACAACAACAAAAACACGTGGCTTTTCCTTTTGTGTCTCTACTATTTCATATCGAGCCTAAGTTGGAATTATTGAGTTATAATGCTGGCTGACTTGGCTAACGTTAACTGCTGACATTGACATTTTTTCTCTATTATTAAATGATTGTCTAACATAGTTTAATAACTTTCTTTTGAAATTCCCCTCATAAATTTTGACAAAAGTTTTGTCAGAATTTTGAAAATAAAAAAAAAAGCTGAAGTGGTATCTTCTATCACCCAATTGGCAGGAATATCTGTTTCTTACAAATATAGAAAATTATTATGTCTGTAAATAAGGGAAAGTTGATGTTTAATATGATAGGTTCCTCTGATAAAAATGTGGGGGGTTTTTTGTCTTCCTTTTCTGTTACTTTCCATTTCCTATATTTATATTAGCAGATTTTGGATAGTGTTTGCTCAGTAACTTTCGTTAAAAGTCTATCATTGTTCTTCCTGTTCGCTCTCACCCTGTGTTGCTGAAAAGAGAAAAATCCATTTTAAAAAAACAGAATTGAACAAGAAGAGGTAATATATATCAAACTTCAAGGTAATATATATGATATAATACAATTAATATAACAGTGTAACATAATACAAATGAAATGTATGAAAGATGTGAAGGTACAATTTCGCTAGGTGGTGTGTGGTTACAGGAATTCCTTAACTGTAAGAATTCAGAGAAAACAGAAGAAGCTTATCCAAATCTATCCCAACCAAGTCACAAAGATTTAATGAAATTATCCATCTTAAAACAATGCTTTAAAGAGCAACTCCAACTTCCCCTTGCCCCCAAGTCTCTCACTCTTCATTATGTCAGAGCATTCTCTTGTGGTATTTCCTACCCTAAAATGAATACTACATTAAAATAGTGATTCCTCTGAGATCGTGACTGCCTGTTCCTGGGGCCTAGCTTCTCTTGCTTCTGCAGGAGGTGGAATCCAAAGAGTTGGATCAGGCATCAGCCTGATAATCCAAACAATATATACACCCCTTCACCAAGACTCATCCAACCCTAGTGATGCCCCTCTCCTGCCACCAAAATCTGGGGTCTAATTCTATGAGACACCCAAGATTGTTACATCAAGTAAGGTTTTCCCCTCTCCGCTAGCCATAGACACATTCGGCACTTGATGTTTTCTCTAACAGGTTTCCTACCATCAGCTTCTTCCTTCCCTTCTAGTAAATTCTATTAATTCAATAAACATTTACAGAACACCTACTCTTTTCCAGGCTCAGTGCCAGGCATGTCTCTGACAATGAACAAGACAGAGACCGTCCCTCTTCTGGCAGAGATTAGACAACTAATATGAACAGCGACATGAGTAACAAATTTGATGTTATGGTCTCTCCCTTATCGTTCACAACTCACATGCATGATTCCCCCACATGGACTTCCTCAAAACAATATTTCAATAACTAGATTTTTTAAGTTTCTTTAAAGGAACAATAACTTTTAGAGGTACATATAGCTGATATTTTTACAACACCTCCTGGAATGCCACAAAACGAAGAAAAACAGTAATTCTCTATTAGTATTAGTATGATTCAGAGAAAAGAGTCCCCAGTTTCCTCCCATTCTGGTTTTAAAATAATGAAGCTTAGACGGGGCGAGGTGCATCATAGTTAAATTTCAGTATTTTTGGTTTGGTTCCCCATTAATGCCTGTAGTTTTATAACAGATAATATAAAGCAGTTAATCTAGTAGTTTTTGCTCCTCACTAAAAAATGACAGGAAAGAGTTTTGTGGACAAGTCATGTAATATTGTGGTTCTCAGCCCTCATGAGATCACCAGAATCACTTGGAGAGCAAAATAAACCAAGGCAAAACAAACCTTGTTCAGGCACCTCATTGGCGCTGGTATTTTTTTTTTTAAAGTACTCCAAGTAATTCTCATGTGCAGCCAGAATTAAGTTGTAACCTGCAAATCCAACATAACCATTTGCTTATGGATTTCTGCATTCTCTGCCAGAGTCTCCTTCCCAACTTTTTATTCACTGCCCCATGTCCAGAGTTTCATGTAGATCTTTTTATTGATAGAGTATACATTATTTGATCATTTCAATTTGCCCTCTGCAGCATGCTTACAGAGATACTTTTCATTTTTGCTGTCAGGTAACTGATTTCTCAGTTTTTCCCATTCTAGTATCCAAACTGCCTAGAAAGTCCTACCTAGATCATTCCGACTTTTGCAACAAAGCATATCATGCTGCCTTTACTTACAAAATGTTATGCCAGAGCCTACTGAAAAGCATTACAGGTTTCATTTCGATGATTTCTAGCAATCTGAAGGAAAGTGTTTCTACTGATGCAACACTATTGCTCACAGATTTTTCCATAGCTCACGACAAATGGCAGCACATTTTCTGTCAGGAAGAAAATAACTAGCCATTTTTAGTAGTATCAAACATACAGATAGGGAAAGTATTTTTCTACAGAAAATCATCGTAAGGATTTTTTTTTCAGGGACACATATAAAAGCACATTTACTTATGTGTTTTTCGTGTACATAATGAAAGCATGAAACTCTCATTTATTTTTAGTTAAGTAAATAAAAATCTCTAAACGTCTACATAAGTTTCATATTATGATCAGTAGAGCAGAGGTAATGGTAAAAAGAAAAAGACAGTAGAACAGAAAAAGAATGAGAAAGGGAAGAAAAAAGAATAAGAGGAGAAAAGAAAGATATCTCAAGAGATTAAAGGAAGGGAAGACACGTGCATCAAGAGGAGTTTAGAACCACCTCATCTCATCAGGTGGTGCAGGATGTGCCCTACTCAGGGCCTCTAGAGAGTGGGGACTGGAGATGAACCTCAGATTTACTCACTTGTCTCCTGCATCTTGGTATAGGGTTGCATACTTCAAGGAAAGGACATCTTTTTTAAAAATTTGTACAAAGTTACCTATGGGTTTGCAGAAGTCTAGAGGAAGGCATTAGAAAGAAAAGAAATTGAAGAGCAAAGCATATGCCAGAGAGAAAGGGGGAGAGGAAAGAAGAACATGAATGAGAAGGAAAAGGAGAAGAAAAATGAGAAGAGAGATGGGCAAAATAATATCAGTGTGTCTTTGCAATGCCTTTCCTCTTAGCTGGAATGACCTTAAGACCCCCTCGTTCAACTTGTGAACCCTTTCATGAAGTGTCAACTTAAACACCATCTCTGATGGGAAGCCATTTGTGAATCTCCAGGCAGAATTGATCACTTCTGTACACACACATACATATACATATACATGCACATACACAGACACATACACTATGTATACAGATACACAGATACATATATATACTACACTAATTTATCAATATCCCCCACATATTTGTCATATTCTTCCACATACTATGAGTTCCTTAACAATAGAAACAAAGCTATGTTTGAGACCCCAATGCCTGATACACTTAAATTTAGCTAATGATTGTTTGATGGATAATTGAATATATGAATCACTAAGAATATTTGTAAACACTATGGCATAAGCTATAAAGCAGTGTGTGTAGAAAAAGGAGCCTGGGTTTCTGTCAGGTTTAGATCGAATGACTTCTTCACCATCTCCAAGATGTGATCTTGAGTATATCAGTTAATCAATTAATCCTACATTTCCTCATCTCTAAAATGGTGATAATGACTACTTACATGATAAGATTACCAAAAATCATATAAATATGGTTTGAGAAACTTCCTCAGATAAAACAGCTCTATAATAAATATCATTCCCATTACCAATAAAAGAATGTTGTAATCTATAGAGATGGAAAGCAGGTTAGTGGTTGCAGAGGGCTCAGGGTGGGTGGGAAAGAGAGTAAAGGAAAATGGGTACAAGGAATCTCTTTGGTGTGATTAAAAATGTTCTACAACTGGTGTGGTGATATTTGTACAACTCTGTAAACTTACTAAAAGATACTGAGTTTTACACTAAAAATGGTTATGATTATGATTCAGTAAAGCTGTTTTGCTTTTAGCGTTCCAGAGGGTTAAAGAAGGGAGTAGGTGGAAATTAAATGAAACAGCCATAATTGCTTAGACTGGGTTTTGGGCGTCAGGGGTTTATTAAGCAATTGTCTTTAATTTTGCATATATTTCAGAATTTCCATAATGAAAAATAATTTGAAAAAAGAATGTTGTAGTTAATGACAATTAAGTTTTATAATTTTAACATTGTTAAATTTACCTAGTTCCTTAAACTAGATATAAGGTCTCATTTCTTAACAAATATAATGCTAGTAAAAAAATAAGAATAAAGGATGACTGGAAGGCATGGGCCAAAATCTTTCCAGCTGTCACTGAGAAGCATAGGTTAGTTGGAGGTTATTCTTAGACTGTTGCAATTATTATTTATATTACCATAGATATCATTTGTCTTTGCTCAATTGTAAAGATGAAATTTCCTCTTTTAGTGAAAATTCAACATAAATTTAAAGCAAGTAGTAGAGGGTTCTGAAACACAAAGCATCAAGAATCAGAACATTTACACTCAATGTGTTCAAAACTAACGTTTGCCAACCCAATCACACCAGTTTTCTAACAATGTCTAATCCTTTATTTGGATTTCTCTGCATATCAGTGTACAATCAATCACACACAAAAACAGTTGTAACTATCTACCTCCCCTTCTCTTCCTCATTTTCCACATCCTATTGCTGAGCATTTTCTCATTATACCACTTGACATTTTCATATGCATCCCCAAATTTCCATCCACAAAAACGATTCCTTAGTTCGGGTCACATCAACCTTCGTGAAGATAACAGATCTCCAGCTAGTATCCTACTTGCCTCTCTATGCTCTCTACATTAGTCACTCTCAATCTGCTTTTCTTCTGAGAAGTGTAATGAAATGTAATGAAAGATGTTGACAAGTATACAACCAGGTTTTAATGAAACTGCAAAAAGAGCATGTATGAATAGTAGTAATTTATTCATGGCCATAACTATCAATAGTACCTCAATTTCAAAGGTCCAAGTAGTTAAAAGACAGGCCAGGGGTACTGTGTAATTCCAAGCCAAGGGCACTGCTCTTTCTTCTCCAGTAAGGAAAATCAATCAACAAATAAATAGCATTATTAATAAAGAACATCTCCCAATACAATGACCAAATCACTTTCAACTTAAATTTTTCTATGGTTCCTTACTGTCTACAGAATAGAGTATGCATTCTTTAATGAGGTATATAAGTTCTCCCTCCCCATAACCTGACTCCCTTAACGGGGCCCTGCCCATAGCTTCAACCTTGACTCTTGCCATATTCCTAATCTATGTTCCAGCCATAAGGAACCACTTGAACTTCTCTGAATTCTCGACTGTCTCTCCTATTTTAGAACCCCAAGAGTAGTTGTAAACGTATAGGTTTTAAAATGAGGGCACTAAAATTGACACAGTGCAAGCCATTGGTGAACAAAGAACATTCTCTGCAAGATATTGTAACAAAATAATGGAATTCAGAGGCCTCGTGCTCATCCACCTTCTCCTAATCTTAATTATCTTTATCACAGCTAATATTTTGTATTTCTGCTCCTCATTCCCAAATTTGCCACTGGATCTGGAATCTGTACCTTCTTAACTTTATTACACATTAAACTGTCTCATCCATAAGAACAATAAAATAACTATAAAATTAATATTATACCATATCATGTTGAGTATATGATACACTAACTAGTCATAGTTACTGAGCAAGTAGTTACATTTTTAAAGAAATTCACATGATTTTATTTGTATTTTACTTCAAAACTCTGAATTTCAGAATATTTTAAAAGTACTTAAAATACAAATATCTTTATAGAATTATTTGTATAAGAAAAAGTAAAATAAATAAGATGAAGAAAAAGAAGTGGAGGAGGAAAAGGAAGAAGAAAAAAGAACAGTTGCACTTATTAATTTTCTAATTGCTAGATCTAGATATTTGGTTTTGACAATAATTTATGAAAAAAATGAGAATTATTTTATTTTAAAAACTTGTATAATAGAAAGAAAATAATGCTATTTACGGCATTTCTTTCTACGTATAAATGAAATACACCATTCTTCTGAGCTTCTTCATGAGTTTGCATATGCAGTATTTTGAGTTTAGGAGCTGGAAAGACATGAATTTATTCCCCTTCAAAAATTGAGAATAAGTTGGGATTACTTGGGGCAAGAGAGGAAAAGGGGATAAGGTAAAAAAAATTAGGAAAATGACAAGAGGAAAAGAATTTAGCAAACTAGTTTCAGGCAAAAGTGCTATATGAGGTGAGATGCCCATTAATAACCCCCTGTTGTAGGGTAGCCAAAGAACTTTTAAGACAGAAATATCTGATTATAAGTTGGTTACGCTGTGAGAATGTTAAACACCCAAACTCATTCAGTCACACACCTCTCTCCTAAACTTAGGCAGGCATATGGCTTGAGTAACAGTTTTGTTTGTTTGTTTGTTTGTTCACTTGATGTAAGTCACAGAACAGAGATGAATTCCAGGTCTGAGCCAACCTTTAGAGGAGGTGAAATAATCTGTAACCTGAACCAAGTCAACAGAACCAGAGGCTAAAAGCAAGAGGTTACTGAAGAATGAAAGTCCTAAGGGAATTTACACAAGTGCTGAAGAGGGCTGTGAACCTCTAAAGGGTCTGAAATGGAGGCTCAAGCTAAACATACCTACTTCTGAAGCAGCAGGGAGACCCCAGCTGATAATCAGACTACCTTAGCTTTCCAAAAATTTCTCACAGCTACCAAATGCTAATTGGCCCAAGTGGGTATTTGCTACATATCAAAAAAGGATACATCATTTGATATTTATCTAAGAGGAGCCACAGTGGGAATAGAATCTGATGGCTTACAGGCAAAATCCCATGGATTTGATGGTGATTACCAGCCCACTCAAAGCAGAAATATATAAAGAGTTCTGTTATACACAAATGAACCTATCTATGAGACAGAAACAGAATCATGGACATAGAGAACAGACTGGTTGTTGCCAAGGGGGAGGGGGAGGGGGAGGGCTGGAGTGGGAGGTTGGGGTTAGCAGATGTAAGCTTTAATATACAGAATGGATAAACAACCAGGTCCTACTGTATAGCACAGAGAACTATATTCAATATCCTATGGTAAACCATAATGGAAAAGAATATAAAAAAGAATGTATATATATGTATAACTGAATCACTTTGCTGTACAGCAGTAATTAACACAACATTGTAAATCAACTATACTTCAATAAAAAAAAGAATTCTGTCATAAAGTACCATAATTATCAAGTTATTCATATTACAATCCTAAAAATCTATGCCCACTTTTAATAGATTACAGAAATATGGCAATATCCATACTTCATTTATAAGGATATTGAAAAGAAACACCAAGCATTAACATTATTTTCTCTGGATAGTAAGACCGTGAGAAATGTTTGCCTCCCTTCTCCCCATCCATATGGAATTTTTTTCAGAATATTTTTATTTTGTACTAGAAAACAAATTATAATTTTTAATTGCTCATGAACATCTTAATTATATGGATATAGTTGGAGATAAATGCATATCTACAATAGTTCCATGATTATTCTAATTACTAAGGCTACGCTCCTGTGAGATTTCCAAATAAGAATCAGTATATATCAGTCTTCTTACTAGTTTTACATTTTCTTACAACTAGAAAGAGACTTTCAAAAGATAATCTGTTGACAATACAGTTTAACTTTCTCCCAGACTAAAGCTACTTTAGTCTTCCACTGAAAATGTTATTGCTTTTTAGCTGAATCCATTGAAACTGGATATTCCTTACCTTAGGCGATTCACATTTTTAAATGCTTAAGTCTACCAGGCTGCTGCCATATTTACCCTCACATCCGTGTCAGCAACAGCCTAGGCGTCGCATTTATTTGTAATTGTTTTGTTAAGGATAAAGATAAGTGACAATAAGAGAAAACTGCAGCTGCTCTGCTGGATGAAGTCTACACTCTAACCCTTTAGGGCTGTCCAATAAAGACCAAATTATTTTGTTCAGTAGAAACAGTGGAAAAAATAGAGGTGTCATTTCTCAGTAATTTAGGAGCCTGAAACATATCTTTTCTCAGGTAACGTGTGTGTGTGTGTGTAAAATTGAGAGAGCGAGAGAGAGAAAGAGTTGTCAAAACTACAGGACTTATTTTTTTTAAGAAGACATTCTGCTTCGAAACTTTAATATCAATTATTTTTCTTTCTCAGCTATACAATGCTCTCATAAACCTTTAGAATATCACCCACTAATTCTTCACCCTGAATGCCAACCCTCGCTTTAGCAGTTGAAAAAATTTTACTCATTCTAGAACATTTAGTACAAACTCTACCTTTTCTGTATCTTCATAAACTACTTAGGCAGACTCATACTCACACTTCTATTCAACCAGATTACCCCTATAAAACAATTATCTTTTATTGAAACGAACTGTACTGTTCTTGAGGATAAAGACAACATAGTTCCATCGTTGTATTCCAAGGACCAAGAAAATTAAATATTGTTGAAAAACAGATCTTCAGAGTATGGCTGCCTGATTCTAATACTCCAACACTTACTGATTTGGGGACATAACAAAAAAGTGAAACTTTCTAAGTCTCCATTTCTTTTTTTTTTTTAATTAGGATTTTTTTTTTAAGTCTTTATTGAATTTGTTGCAGTATTGCTTCTGGTTTTTATATTTTGCTGTTTTGGCCACGAGGCATGTGGGATCTAAGCTCCCCGACCAGGGATCGAACCCACACCCCCCGCACTGGAAGGCAAAGTCTTAACCACTGGACTACCAGGGAAGTCCCTAAGTCTCCACTTCTTTATCCTAACATTGGAATGATGATGAATCCTATCTCATAGAAATGTTGTGAGGATTAACTCAGATAATATTTATACAACTTCTGGGACAGGGCCTGGCACATAATAAACACTCAGGAAATACTAGCTCTTGTTCTTGTCAACTGAAAGAAAACATACAATGTAAGATCAATGGGTTTCAGTTTTATGTGGGGACCTTAATGAGGACTATAGCTGGGGAAACAGCCTCTCAGTTCTGAGGAACAGCTCTGAAGAGATAGGGGACAAGCAAATATATATAGAGATACTTTTTTGGCTGTGAAATACATGTAGTCAAGCATAAAAAGATTACTGCTAGTCACAAAGAGCAGATATCTCAAGTTA